>NC_142357.1:33330819-33630819 GCF_059441175.1 Urocampus carinirostris | reverse complement strand
GCACTATAAGGAGAAGTCCTTCAGTTTTGTTATATTTGTTTAAACACACTCAAGGCCATTCATGAATATCTTTTTTCATGTATTCATTCATTTATTCATGCAACTAAATGTATGGTCTTAAGGCACGTGCAACCACAACATCATCGCCAGACCAAGAGTAAGTAACTCACCTCTGCCAAATACTCTTGCATTCACCTCTCTCATCACGCCATCCATCTACACATTAAACAGCCATGGTGACATCACACACCCCTGTCAGTCACAAACCTAAAGTAATTTCCTCGGACAGAACAATGCCGTGAAGGAGATGTTACACAACGCCCATTCGACTTGGAACTGCTGCTTAAAACACACCCTCGAATCAGCTGCATTTAAGTCAGGTAAATCCCTCTACGTTCTCTTAACCAAGGTAGATTTAGAAGTGAATCCACGGGCGGAAACGAGCATGATGAAACGGAAAGCAAAAATCTCACGCATCAAAGAGTACGGCGGAGATTCCGATCAATTACTTTTCGAGGCCTGTCCGTCTTGCTTACGCTAGAGAACGTTCAGTCTCGGTGTCTTCTCGTTCTCAGATTTACCGCATCTGTTTCTGATGTAATGCATGCGTGTCGGTCCTCTTTGTTTGGTCAGCTTTTGATGACGTTATGCAGGTCGAGGTTAGTTTGGCTGCGGAAGCAACGTTGAATTACATCGATAAATAAACCTAGGCAAATACAGTACCTTGCAAAAGTAACAGCCCCTGAAAATGTGAGACCCAATCGTGAAAAAACCCAAAATTCTTTCCACATTTAATGGCGTAGACCAGGGGTCAGCAACCTTTTCGGTTGTGGAGTGCCACTTTCAAATTTTCTATTAAATCAGTGTGCCACACCAAGATCAATGACTCGCACAACATTTTTTTTAATATCCAACAGAGCTGTAATTTAACACCAGTCCGGATATACAACATGGATATACATTGAAATCATACAACTGACCAATTTATCTTCCACTATTCTTGTTCATCAATAAACTAAAAAACACGTGGAAAGGCCAGTAGCCATCCATGACTTAAACATTTTACTACAAGAATCAACCAGAATCAACCATTCTTTATCAACAATGAACTACAATCAAAACCAAGTGATATGGACAGCTACCATACCATTCATCAATTAAATCTTATTGCAGAAAAATATAAAAATTTGAAATAACAGAAGCAAGGCAGAAGGATAATAGAAAATAAGTGCAACAGAAATAACAGCTGATTTGTTCGCAGATGTTAAATGGTTTTCCGTGCTTTGCTATGCAGTGAGCAATGTGATAACTTGCTTCAGTGGTGGTGATTTTAGCAGTGACAAAGGTTTTCAGGGTCTGTATTTGTTGGCCGTACCTGGACACAGCGTGATTTAATGGATCCGCCTTGTCAGACTTATCCTTGAATTCATGTTCATGTTTCGTCTCGTAATGATGTTTAACGCTTGATGTGCGAGCTACAACGCTCTCGAGGCATAATGCACAAACAGCACGGTCATTTTTTTTGCACAAAGCCCTAATGGCTAAAATGAACGAAATGTTTTCGCTGGACGATCCGTCACGATTCATTCATTTATCGTGCGCCAGTGTTTCTGTGGCTGCGTTAAAACACGGATCTTTTCCTCTGCAATGCGCGGCGCAGACATGCATTCACACACGAAGCAGAGGAGGAGGGGTGCTCCCGCAAACACTGCGCGCAACTGAAAATGTCTAAATTTCAGGTAAAAATGCGCCACTGCTGGCATGCGAGACATAGGTTGCCGACCCCTGGCATAGACGTTTCAAAAACATATTTGCCCCCTCTAAGTTAATAACGTTGTACAATGTCCTTTTGCTGTGATCACAGCCTCAAGTCTTTTTGGATATGTCTCTCTCTAAATTTTGCACATCTGAACTGAAATATCTGCCAATTGTTCCTTACAAAACAGCTCAAGTTCCTTAAGGTTTGATGGTGATCGTTTGTGCACAGCATTTTTTGGATCTTTTTACAAATGCTCTATAGAAATGAGCTTTGGACTTTGGCTTGGTCATTATAACACCTTTATATTGTTAGCTTTAAAGCATTCCATTGTAGAATTTGCTTTATGTTCAGGTTCGTTGTCCTATTGGAAGATGAAGCTACGTCCCATTCTCAGGTTTTCTGACAGAATTTCCCCGTATATGGCTCCAATCTTTCCAGTCCCTGCTGGACAAAAAGAAACCCCAGTATGATGCCATAACATACCATAGTTTGACAGTGGGGGTGGTGTTTTCAGGGTGATGTTCAGTGTTACTCTGATGCCAAATGTATTGCTTTGCAATCAGCCATGGATGTTCCATTTTGGTATCATCTGACCAGAGCACCATGTTCCACATATTATTTGTGCCTCCCTTGTGGTTTCTTGTAGACGCCAATTAGGCCTTTTGTCGGTATTCCTTCAGAAAGGGCTTTCTTCTTCTCACTCTTTCATGAAGGGAAGATTTATTCGGAGTAAGACTTTTAGTGGTTTATTCTTTGGTCTTCGTAATGGTGTCTGATCTCCAGTGAGCCCATCACAGAGCAGATGCATTTAAACTGATACTCATTGTACTCCGTCATTGTTAATCATTTAGGTCGACATTGGATCATTCAGAGGTCATCAGGGAACTTCTCGAGTCAGTTGGATGAGCTGAGAGAACGATCAAGGTAGGATGGAATGGGAGATTGACAGAGATCGGTGCAGTGTCTGCCCTCATGCGAACCCTGTACCGGTCCTTTCAAATGAAGAAGGAGCTGAGCCGAAAGGCAAAGCTCTCGATTTACCGATTGATCTTCTCTCAACTATGGTCATGACCGAAAGAATAAGATCCCAGATACAAGCTGCTAAAATCAGTTTCCCTTTCAGAGTGGCTGTGCTCTCCCTTAGAGACAAGTTGAGAAGCTCATCAGGGAGGAACTCAGAGCTGCTTCTCCTACGCATGGAGAGGAGCCAGCTTAGGTGACTAGCACATCTAATAATGATGCCCTCTGGACAACTCACTTGGGAGGTGTTTTGGGGATTTCCCACCGGCATGTGACCCCAGGGACGACCCGGGACACATTGGAATGACTATGTCTCTGGGTTGGCCTGGGAACGCCTCGGGATTCCATTGGATAAGCTGAGCAAAGTGGCTGGGGACTTCTGGACTTCCCTGCCTTCGTGACCCGACCCCTGATAAGGAGAAAATAATGAATGGATGGAGGTTTGAAGCCTGAAAATGTGTCAATATGACAAAAAATATTGTTATTGTTATTGTATAATGACTTGTTTACCTGACTGCCCATTTTGCACATCTGGTTAGCTGCTCCTCTTGCACTCTTTGCACTACTGTATAATACTATACGTAGCTATAAATTATTTAGCATATTATCAGTACTTCAATACTCTAACTCAGTACAACATTTATTTATATCTGTACATTCAAGAAAACTGAGCGGGTCAGATGTATCGACATTTCGTTCTGTATACACGTGTACAAGAATGACAATAAAGTATATCTGAATCTGAAAAAGTTATTAGGGTACAAATATTTTAGCTAGGCACTGTTCAGATGAGAGGATTGTTTGAAACGATTGAAAGAAATAATTCGCTGAAACAGAATGTTGGGTAAGTTCATAAAGATGAACTTTTGTCTCGTTAGCGTTTTTCATTTAGCACTCGTATCCCCACTGGGAAGTTTACTCGGGTCTTGTTGGATGAAAACTTTGAACATTTCTTTGTCACACCAGCCGCCAAATTATACTTGATAATTAGTGAGCTTAGTGGAACGGCACTGAGCGGAACTCTATGCTATTTTGTGATTTTCTGTCAGCCCTACTGAGGAGTGGGAATAAATCAAATTTGCGCAAGTAGATAAGTTTCAACCTTCAAATTTCAAGCAAGTCCCAAGTCACTGAGGCAAATACAAAACAAGTCGATTTCACATTCATTTTCGACAAACTCAGATTGTTGTTTGAGTTTTGGAACTTACTCAGGAGTTGAGTTATACAATGTGAAATGCGATTTTAATTATGGTTTATTTTTTTACCAAGTTTGGGGTTTTATTATCCGTATAGATTTATCACTTGAGATTTTATGCAAATTTTTACCAGGTATTAGTTTGCTAAAAAGTTACTTCTACCAATTAATACTTAGGCAGGAACCTGTGGAACCTGTGGGCCAGGACCAGTAGACTGCGGGACAGCTTCATCCACCAGGCTGTCAGGATGCTGAACTCACTTCCTCCTCTGCACTTACACAATTGGTATATATATATATATATATATATATATATATATATATATATATATATATATATATATATATATATATATATATATATATATATATATATATATATATATATATATATATATATATATATATATATGTAACGGGTGTCTCATCTCATCTCATTAGCTGCACCGCTTATCCTCAGTAGGGTCGCGGGGGTGCTGGAGCCCATCCCAGCAACCATCGGGTAGTGGGCAGGGGACACCCAGAACTGGTTGCCGGCCAATCGCAGGGCACACGGGGACAGACAACTCACTCGCTCAGTCACACCTAGGGACAATTTGGACCGGCCAATTCACCTGAAATGCATGTTTTTGGAATGTGGGAGGAAACCGGAGTGCCCGGAGGAAACCCACGCAAGCACGGGGAGAACATACAAACTCCGCACAGTAAGGCCGGGAGCTGGATTTGAACCCACGCAGGAGGTTCCCACGACCTCAGAACTGTGCCGCACACGCGCTAACCACTGCGCCGCCGTGCTGCCATCTAACGGGTGTAATAATAACTTTTTTTAATTGAAATTAAAGCTGAAATATGTTGTATAGTTTCTGTATAAGGGTCCTGCAATGATAAGTCCAACAGTGCCACCTGCTGGTATGTGGTAAGGTTTGGTTTGGCTTTAGACTTTGAGACAGGAAGGTGGGGGTTTTTAGCAGTCTACAGCGAGCTGCCAACGGTAAGACACGATCTTTTGGTGCTCCGCAAAATGTTAATTTTAAACATTAAAACCACAGCTGACAAATCTCTCAACATGCACAGTAATGTAATTGATGTTGTCAAGGTGTTTGGATTTATTTTCGTTTCGTTTCTGTCGCCTTTTATGTTAGTTTTCCCGAACGTTGCATGTTGTGCTAAAATGCTAATTCCCCTTATAGAGATCAAAGCCAGCAGAGAAGCTTACCACGTGTTGTGTTGTGACTCATTCATTTGCAGGTGAATTGTACCTGTTCTTTATACTCGTTATTGTTATTATTTCTATTTTCTCATATATAAAAAAGGAGGATGTTGGTTAAAATTCAGTTTAAAGAAAAATATGTTGAATTCATTGTAAACGTTAAAAAAACACTTTACGATCTCTTGTTAAAAGTATCTTGTTAAAATGGATGTAAAAATGTATTGTGATGGTTGATATTCTAAAATGTATTTTATGTAAACTGAAAAGAAAGCTCTTTGATATTTTTTTGGCAGTCTACAACGAGCTGCCAACGAGATCAAACCCAGCAGAGAAGCTTACCACGTGTTGTGTTGTGACTCATTCTTTTGCAGCAACTATAATAAAAACTATAGTTAACTTAAATCTAAACGGCTGCTAATCTGACTTTTGCACTACTGGCAGTTTTTTTTATAGCTTGCCACTCCTTGCACATTGCTCTCTGCACTATTGTAATTACAGCGTTATTGTTACAGTGTTAATGTTACTGTGTACCTGACTTGTCAACCTGACTGCCCATTTGCGCATCTGGTTAGCTACTCCTCTTGCACTGTCGGCACTATGGTAAAATACTATACGTAGCCAAAATACAATACAACATTATTTATATCTGTACATTCAAGGAAACTGTGGGGGTCAGATGCATCGACATTTCGTTCTGTATACACGTGTACTAGAATGACAATAAAGTAGATCTGAATCTGAATCTGAATCTGAATTATCCAGTCCAGCGTGAATGTGGATCTTTGGTGGGACGGATACACCGCGGTTACATATAGATCAGGGGTCGGGAACCTATGGCTCGCGAGCCATATATGGCTCTTTCTACGAGTATATGTGGCTCAGAGACAGATTTGATTGCATGCAAAATTTCTCCATCTTGTCCAAAACTTGATTCGTTTATCCTGATAAGTTACCCGCAAAGCCAAACCAAAACTTACTGACAAATGATTACTTCGCAGTATATATATGGCACGTTTTTCACTACAATTTACAGTCAAGGTGTCACACAAAAAATGGGGAAAAATAACTCGTTTCGGCTGTACACCGCTAAAGAATCCTTTATATAAAAGTTCACTATGTAATCTGTGTTCAGTGTTCAGATACCTTATGATGAATCCACAGAACTGTAAATACGCCAAAACACCGGAAGAGAACTTAGTCATTTGATTGGGTGAGTGGGAGGGATGGGTGGAGCTATGCAAAAAGTACAAGCACTCCTTCCCATCTCTCGCCAAAGGTAAGCACATAAGGCTCCCTATTCTCAGAATGTTGTGACGTTTTTACAAAATAAATGCTTGCATCTGGTTTTGAAACCAATATGTATGATAAAAAAGGGTCAAAAGGAGTTTAACCGATCTTGAGTCATTGCAAGAAAGAGACAAGTTTAAAGTGGTATGTTTGTTGATTTTGGGTCAGGGGCTCTGGCATTATTCTCTTTTCATAATTTTTATCAAATCATCAAAAATAAATGTGCTGAAGACTAAGCTTTTGTCTGGGGCGCGGGTTTAGCAATTTAGTAAATTTGTCTCATAATATATGGTGTGGCTCTTTCCCAAAATAAAATTATTATTTTTTGCTTTTATGGCTCTTTGAGTCGAAAAGGTTCCCGACCCCTGATATAGATAAACACTGAGGCTTTTTGGCTAAGTAACTCAAAATAATGTGACAATCCCTTTAAGGAATGAATGTATTCAGAGGCTTGTTCATAGAGTGACATAAAGTTGCTACACAATAGGTCTTTACTACAAAGCCCAAGATTCCCTGAGAGTAAATAGATCCGAAGCATTTTTCAACAAGAATAATGCATGCACACTAGGCATAATATGCATTGGTTAAATCAAGGTATTTCGTCAATTATAAACAAATATTCGGGCTAAGAAAGTCATTTTCTGGTGGATTGTTTCAAATGAGGGGATTCCGGTTTCAAGCAGAAAAATAATGGATTAACGATCTTGTGCTTTATGCGAGACAATTTTAAGTCCGAGAGATGGCAATTTACATTATATTTTCCCTTGAGAGTCAGTGGTTCTTCCGTAGCGTAAATAGTTGCAATTTATCTGTCATTTCTGCATATTACAGTAATTTACACACTTTATATCACTGCAAGTAGTAGTCTGTACTGCCAGGTGTTTGCCGATAAAAGCACGGACGATTACAATTGCTACATAAATAGACACTATGGCTTTTCGCCAAAGTAACACAAGATAATGTAAAAATACTCGTAAGAAATTAACATATTCAAATGAGGCTCCTTTAGAGAGTGAGATAGTGTTGTTGAGCCAAAGCCGCTCCTGTACTACAAAGACCAAGTACGCTCCCCTACTTACGAACATTCGAGTTACGAAAAATGGTAGATACGAAGATTTTTTCGGGATGTTGAAAAATACTTGGATATTGCTGTAAGTTAGATGTTGTATTGTGTACCTTTTCCGAGTACAGGACAGTATTATAGTGCTTCTTTCGGCTCCTACCGGTGTGTGGCATAGCGAGATCTCCCCCAGCATCCACCCCAAAGAAGAAATCGACTTCTACTTCCTAGTTCATGTGTATACACACTGCACTGTATCTCTAGCACGCTAAGAACCTTGACATTTTTATTGTTTAATATCTCGTGCATCCATTCATTATGGTTGGTCTGAAGTGTAAAGAAGAGGCGAGTTATATATTTGGAAATGAAAGTTGAATAAGAAAGCTTGATGCGGTTGAGAAAATGGTTGGATCACTTTTTTTCGGCCACTTTCTACCACGAAGGAGGAAGTCGCCTAACTCTTGAAGCTCATCTTCCAAAAGTAAGTTGAACTAACTATATTTATCTTTATAGAGCATATTATTTTATTAAATTTTTCATTTTTAGTACAAAACAATACAGGTTACTTATAAAAGCCTAAAACATAGCTATATAAACCTTAAACATACAAAATATACTACTGAAGCAACCTACGGACAAATTCAACTTACAAACGATCGTTCGTAAGTAGGGAAGTGTCTGTAAATAGATCACAAATAGGAATTCTTAATGAAGAATGGCAGGCTGATAAGCATACATTAAAAAGAAAATATTCAATCAGTATAAACAAAGAAAGAGATGTATTCATGTATTATTTTGTTTTTTAAAACTCAAACAAGAGGTTATTCCAGTTTCTGGCGAGTATATATATGATCAACAATCTTGTTTTTATACAATCAAATTTAAAGTCCTAAGAGTCAACCATTTTTCATTACCTTCTTAATGGCTCAGAAAGTGCGGTGTTTTCTCAATTTACAGGGACAGACTTTTTTAGATTTATCATTTTGTTTACAGCGTTTTAGCGTTTTAGCTTAAAATATTTAAGCCATCGGCAATGTTCCCTCTAATTTTCCACGGGTCTGGGCGTTCACACAAAGTCGGTGAGCAACGCTTGAAACAACAGTGAGCAACCATAATCCCAAGTGTGGCAAGATAATTCATTATCAAACATGTCCAAAACTTCATCAAGTTACATTTTGCTGAGTATCCGGCAATGCAAAATTATTTTTCTCTTTTGAACGAATTGACTCATGTACTATTGCAAAGGTTGTCAGCCTACAAACTTCGTTTGTTCTTACAATTCTTTCACAAGATATCCATTTTTTTTTATTTCCTGATATATGTTGTCGCATAATATTAACATTTTTGGGGGCTTATTTAGTCGGTTGCAAGATACAGAACTGTACTTAATCACATTTTTTAGTGGAAGTACAATGTTGGCAACAAGATTCACTTGATATAATTGGAAATGATTTGAATGCAACACAAACTTTTCCTTCTTTTTTCTGTGTTTTTCTACTTTTTTTTAAATTCCTTTAAAAAAAATCTCATTTTGTTTATTTTTTCCGAGCTGTTCCTTTTTTCTTTTTGTTCTCTGTTTACTTTTTTCCCTACATTTCTTTCTATTCTTTTTTTTTCTGGCTTTTTTCTACATTTTTGTTTCTTTTTTTTCTCAGTTTATCACTACTTTTTCATTTTGGTATTTTTTTCTTTTTTGTTCTATTTCCCCCTTCTTTTAAGTCATTTTGTGCATAGTTTTACGTAATATTTGGTCATGTCGGGATTAAAGAAGCGAAAACAACCTGAAGAGCCGGTTCCTTTTAGTGAGCCGAGCCGAAGAAGCCGGTTCTTGACCAACTCTACTAACTTTACTCAACTTCGCTCTACTCCGACTCGACTTCAAAATACCGCATTTAGGACACAACGTCAGGGGAACCCGTGTATTTTTACCTTCATGCACTGTGACTCAAGCCGCTTCTTAACTAGTAATTTTGAGCACTGATTTTTGTGCGCCGGCTAGATTTTCTTGTGCGCAGAGAATGTGCAAGCAGTGCGCAATTGCGCATGCCCGCAGCTTAGAGGGAACACTGGCCATCGGTATATTCCTGTGCTCGGAGGTAAACATCCACAGCAGGTCTCACCATATCTTTAACATGTCACCGTCTGTATCCTGAGCTCATTTCTGATGTCCCGACAGCCAGTACCTAGCGTTCTTGCCAATCATGTGTCATTTGTGGCGAGACTGCAAAATATTCTATTTTTTCCCAAACCTCCGCGTACATTTTGTACCTCGTTTTTACGGCTGACTCAAACACACCACCAACCGACCGTCTGATTGCGAGCGCATTAGTCACAGTCGACGTCAAGTTCCCCGCAACGACTGCAGGACCGCGGTCACTCTGGCTCCTGTAAGAGTTCTGAGCTCAAATGATGATGATGATGACGTACGGTTGGGTTGGGTAGGGTTACTTGAACTGGATTACTTTTGGATTACTCCAATACCAAATATGCTAATAAAAGACAAAAGAAACTAAATATGAATAAAATGACTACATTTCGTGCAGGCTTGGGGAGTAACGGAATACATGGAACGGCAAAAATGATGTTGGGAAGCTGTTTGGATTTATTTTCATTTTGTTTCTGTCGCATTTTATGTTAGTTTTCCCGAAAATCGAAGAGATCAAAGCCAGGAGAGAAAGCTTACCACGTGTTGTGAGTCATCATTTTATTCATATTTAGTTTATTTTGTCTTGTATTAGCATATTTGGTATTGGAGTAATCCAAAGTAATTGAAAGTAATCCAGTTAAAGTAACCCTACCCAACCCTAAATTCTTCTCAGGCGCTTGGGTCCGGCTACATCATGGACAAGAACCCTAGAAGTGTTAATTTATTATCTAGAAACAATCATTGTGATTTTTTTCAAGTAATTACAAAAATTAAAGGCTGCAAAGCAAGGATAAAAAATAAAAACAGTTTTGAAAAATCAACAAACAGCCACTAGGGTGTGCCAACATTGTCCACACAAAAATACTTTAACAGAAATACAACAAAAATAGGGGCAGCACGGCGGCGCAGTGGTTAGTGCTTGTGCGGCACAGTTCATGTCATGGGAACCTGTCGTGGGTTCAAATCCAGCTCCAGACTTCCTGTGCGGAGTTTGTATGTTCTCCCCGTGCTTGCGTGGGTTTTCTCCGGGCACTCCGGTTTCCTCCCACGTTCCAAAAACATCCATTTCAGGTGGATTGGCCGGTCCAAATTGTCCCTAGGTGTGAATGAGCGAATGAGTTGTCTGTCCCTGTGTGCCCTACGATTGGCTGGCAACCAGTTCAGGGTGTCCCCTGCCCACTGCCCGGAGATGGCTGGGATGGGCTCCAGCCCCCCCGCGACCCTAATGAGGATAAGCGGTACGGATAATGAGATGAGATGAGACAACAAAAATAGCACACGATAACTGCAAAACTAAATATTAAATATAGTGCTTGAAAACAGGGACCTCATATATTATTTTGCTTTCATTCTGAAAATAAAAATGAAGTATAGAATTACTACAAAAATACTCCTGCAGCAATACTATATTACAAAATACTACTAGAGATCAAAGCCAGGAGAGATAGATTACCACGTGTTGTGAGTCATCATCTCATCTCATTAGCTGCACCGCTTATCCTCAGTAGGGTCGCGGGGGTGCTGGAGCCCATCCCAGCAATCATCGGACAGTGGGCAGGGGACACCCTGAACTGGTTGCCAGCCAATCGCAGGTTGTGGGTCATCATTTTACTCATTTTTAGTTTATTTTGTCTTTTATTAGCATATTTGGTATTGTAGTAATCCAAAAGTAATTGAAAGTAATCCAGTTAAAGTAACCCTACCCAACCCTGCGCACGGTTGGGATTTATCTTTAGGGAGGATGCTAGCACTTCACCCCTGCTTCCCAACGTCAAGATGCGCATACAAACCCACGGCGTGACTAAGTCTGAGCTGGCGATCCACGAGGTTTTTGTTACGAAGAAACAAAAGTGGTGAGTGGGACGCTTGCCCAGGCAAGACATCCGTGGGAAATAGTTGTTAGGACGCGGTTTCCGGGCTCTGACCCAATTTGGGAGAATTTTGCTGGATGGGTGTTGCAAGATGATGCAGATGGTGGTAAAAAATGATATCTGTCACAAGCCAGGAACGGAGACAGGACCCAATAGCGTTCGTTTTACTCAGTGTTTATTGGGGCGGCAGTGGCTCAGGAGGTAGAGCGCTCGTCTTGGGATCAAGACATCCCAGTTCCAATCCCGGCTCCTCCGTGTTACATGTCGAAGTGTCCTTGGGTAAGACACTGAACCCCTAATACCCTCAATAAGCAGGTTAGTGCCTTACATGGCTGCACGGCCGCTATTGGGAAATGTGAAGCACATTGTAAAGCGCTTTGGGAAGTCATTGACTTGAAAAGCGCTATAAAAATGCAGATCATTTCATTTATTAAGAAAGAGAGCAGTGCTTGCATCCACGATCCGATGTTCGTCTGTCAAGGGTAGCTGATGGCAGGAACGCGGAAGTGGCACTTCCGTGTCGAGCGAGGGTAGACGTTAACAGCGAGAAAAATGGTCGTTGGCCAGAACGGGGGAGCAAAACTTAAAAGGAGCCAGAAAAGAATTTGGCAACAGGTATCAGGCAGGAAACAGGGCAAAACAGGTCGATGGCCAGGACGGAGGAGCAAAAGCAGAAACGGGTCCAGAAAAAGGTCGGCAACAGGTATCAGGCAGGAAAACAGGGCAGGATAATGTCCAAGTACAAAAGCTTGCCTAGCTGAGAGCATAGGTTTGCAGACGGTCTTTTGGAAGACGGGAGATTAAAAAGAGTTCAACAGCCAATCAGCTCCCGTGGCTGTTAGGGACGATTCAGTAATCATGACAGATATCAACACATTTAAAATTATTATCCTTTGTATACAAAGATACAAAGGTTTGGGGTCACCCAGACAATTCTGTGTCTTACACGAAAAAAATCACACTTTTATTTATGATATGAGTTGTCGCATGCCTGTCTTCCCTTTTTGAATCTCTTCCTTTTGTTGGCCAGTCTCAGATGTGTCTCTTTCTTTGCCACTCTGCCTTGAAAGCCAGCAGCTTAAAGGATTTTATACATTTGACTATAAAGGATTTTGTACGATTGACTATAAATGATTTTATACGATTGATTCAGTTTAATGCAATACATATATTCACTGACTAGGCTTTAGTTCAATGTCAGGGCAGGCTATTCAAAATGCATAATATTTTATCTCGGAAATTTTGATAACACGACTCGTGGATTTGCAGACGCAGAACGGCAGGCGCTGTTTTGGGAAAACGAGACATCAAGGCGCTGTGATGTGAGATCAACGGCTTGGCAAGCCCATGGGAGGAGCCGAGACGCCATCTTGTGGGGAGACGTTGGCCAATAACAGAAAGCTAAAGGACTTCAGAAGAGGGCTTTCCGCACACACCCCAATGTCACTTCTTTGGCCGTCTCCTGAGTACACTTAGTTCTTCTGTTAGGAAAATAAATCCGCCCCCGTTTGAAAATGTCGGCTTTCCTGGTCATTTTTCTCTCAAGAAACAAGCAAGCATAATTGTTGGACGAATGTAGGTTGTGTTTGGTTAATGGAGTCAGACAACTAATTCGAACAATTTGGTAAACGGTACATTTTGATCATTAATTCCCAACAAGCTGTTGATCAGAGTAACAATCGGGCCTAAAAAATCCAGCTGGACCCGACCGTGCCTTTATTAAAGCCCAATATAGCCCAAGCCCAACCAATTACTCAATTTGAGAGTCTGAGCCCGAAGCAAACTAGAAATTTCATATATTGTTTCTGAGTCTGGGGGGTCATTGACAGGGGGATGGAATCCATCACGCGGATCCCCCACCGTGCAAAACTTAAAGGGGAGACTGTATGAAATTGAGTTGACAGGAACATTGAAGGCTATCCATCATTTTGACGGCTTGTAAATTGGAACATGAACAACATCAGTACGTTCTTAAGATAAAGAAAGGAAACAAAGAACATTGACAGTGGATTAAAAAAACAAAAGTCACAGAGAGAAGCCCAATCCAAACCCGAACGTAATGATTGACATTTGTGTGACGGTCTCAAGCTTAAGATCTTATCTCTATTGTTGATGTTGACACTGGTTCGGGTACTATGTAACCAAGCTGCTAGTGGAGGACCTGTAATGCTTCAATTTCTCAAACTTGAGAGTCTACTGTACTTGTCCTTTTGCTTGGTAGTACATTTCACTTCTTTTTCTACTCTGGTTAAGCCTGTTTCTTCTCCTCTCTAAAGAAAGTAGTACCCACCCTTGTGGGAGACCTTCCATTCTTGGCCATTCCTTCCATGGCATAGCCTTCATTTCTTAGAACAAGAATAGAGTTTCACATAAGAGTTATATTTTTCTGGCAATTATGAAATTTTAATGACACCCACAATGTGAGGCACCAGATACTCGATAAGCTCAAAATGAAGTCAGTTTTATAGCTTTTCAATCCAGCTGTGCTAAAGTCATAACACAATGGTTTTCTAATCACAATGTACTATCGGAACACTGGAGTGCTGGTTTCTAGAAATGGGCCTCTCTACACTTATGTAGATATTGCATTTAAAAAAACTAAAATTTGCAGGCGCTCGAGTACAAAAGGTAAAATTTAGACTGCAACTTCTTAGCTTGTGCACAAATTAAATTAGCGTAGACATATCTTCATCATGCAAATTGCAAAAAGAAAGGCACATGACGCAACTTTCAAGCTAAACGCAATCGAGCAGTCCGATATAGAAGGAAACAGAGCTATCGCACGGAAACTTTACTTTGCGAGCGTGATGCCAGCGTGTTTTTGAATAAGGGAGCGTGGGACGACGTCTATATTACAAAGTCTCTTTCCCATACTGAAGGAAGACGACTTTGATGACGTCAGTTATGAGGAGGAAGATGAGGGCGGTTTACCGTGCTAACTACACGTACGGTATGTTTTTTAACAGAGCTGTTTACTGTGTTGCGAGCGTGTTGCTAGTAGCGTTTTGCTACCCTTCACAGGCACGGTTTGGGATTAAAGTTATAATATTATTATTAAAGCTTTGAAAACTCTCTCGGTGTACCGTCTTTCTTTGTAAATATGTGTAACCATGTATAATGTGTATTTGCACCTGTATATTTTTGTAATGTATTTATTTTAGAAACTTATTCTGATATGTTTTGTACGAGCAAATGAGAAAGAAGGGGCGGGGCAAACACGGGCTGACGGGAAGTGGAGTAAAGGTGAAACGTGTTTGTGGACGCGGCCGACAATAGTGGATATATATTTTTCCCACCCTTACCTTTGAAAATATACACTTTTTTTCCTTGGATTACTTTCAACGGGCACCCGGACTCTGCAGGTCTGCATTAAATCTTAAGTACCGGTGTCATTTTCCCGGCTGTGTTTTATGGACTGCATCGGGTATGGGTTAACTTCCTGTTTGTATTACGTTTTTTTAATGTGGGCGCATGCGGCTAATATACAGGTGCGGCTTGTGTATGTACAAAATCGGTTTTCCTCACGAAATGTGGTGGGTGCGGCTTATAATCAGGTGCGCTCTATAGTCCGGAATTTAAGGTATTTGTCTCGCTCCCCGTCACCCCTCTCGAGGGATATGACCAGGTTAGATAAATAAATAGATCTCTGATTAGTGTCGGAGTTATATATTAATATAAACTCATTGCTGGCAATTATATTCAAGTCGAGACATTTATAAAGTCCCATCTTGCTTGGTCGCCCAGGCCAAACTGACAACATCTGGGTCAGTAGGCGTGGTTTATTGAAAGGTCGCACATGCGCAGTGAATGGATGGAGTCGTGCATACATATTACATTACATACAATAGATAAACGTTGAAAACGTATTAAAAACAATGGAATTAGACTGAAAATATGGATCTTTGAAACGTGACTATGTGTGTGTGTAATGATTACTTGCATTTTGAAAATAGAAAAACAGATTAAACAAGTTGATTTCATAGCATAGGAATTTCGAGGGATATAACCAAGGTATATATATTATATATATATACATATACCACAGCCACATCCCCCTAGTGGGAGGTGGCTAGAGTCATTTCTGACTCTTTTTGGTAGATTGATTCAGAGGAGGGGATTCCCAGCCCCCTCGCTCAACCCAACTGAGGGGTTGGGAGTCATTAGGTGTCCAAACCCCCCAATTCCAACCCCTAATGCTGAACGCCAAGCAGGGAGGCAACGGGTACCAATGTTTAAGTCTTAGGTATGACTCGGCCGAGGCTTGAACCACAACCTCCCGGTCTCGGAGCGGGTGCCCTATCATCTAGGCTACCGAGCTGGTTTTATGACCAGGGTAGAAAGATAAATAGATCTCTGATTAGTTAAATGGTATTTTCATTGAAAAAAACCTTTGCTTTTCCTTCAAAAATAAAACTTCTAAGCGACCCCAAACTTTTGAACAGTGTATACGACTTGAATTCCGTTTACTAGAGGTTCTATCCGCACGTTATTTATATACTGTATGTATGACTGGGTTCATATTCTACGTAAGCCGGGAAACCAATACCGTAAAATATAAACATCTCCATGGAAAGCTGAAGGTTGTTGAGGTTAATAGAAACCCTTGGAGTGTGTTTTGAGTTAATGCCAAGGCTTTGGACTCCTACCACAGGATAAAAACTAAGCTTTCGAGCATTCTTGGACTGACTTACGTGACCACTTTGTTCTTTAGCGTCGCAGGCGAAGACAGAGAGGGATTCTTTGAAGTTTACCCACCGCACGATTTCATAGGTCGTGAAGTGCAATAGGCCGAAGCTGCTGGCTTGGAGGTGGCAATGAACAAACAACGTGAAGCCTTGAAGCGTTTTAACAAAGATACGTTTAAAGGGTTTGCATTGATTTCCGAGATATAACTCAGTGTGGTGACGGAGGGCTTGTCAGTAGGGACTTAGATTGCAGACATGGAGGGTGGAAAACTGTGTTGGTGTACCAGAGGTCGTAGAAACACAAAAGGAACCTATGTTTTGTTCTGGTCAGTTGGTGAATGTTAAAGTTAAACATTATATAAACTCTTTGGTGGCAGCCAAGTCAAGTCAAGTCAAGTCATTTTTATTTGTATAGCCCTAAATCACAAAGAGTCTCAAAGGGCTTCACAGATAATTACACTATATTACACAGACTATTTTTCAGCCGACGAGAAGAGTAGGTTATTCATATGCTATGGAGTAGAAGTGAGTTTTAAGCTTAGATTTAAACATTTCCACTGAGGTTGCAGATCGGATCTCAGGGGGAAGAGCATTCCACAGCACCGGTGCCCGGATGGAGAACGCTCTCGAACCAGCAGAACTCTTCTTTGCTCTTGGGATCACCAGAAGACCGGCAGT
Source organism: Urocampus carinirostris (assembly GCF_059441175.1). NCBI lineage: Eukaryota > Metazoa > Chordata > Actinopteri > Syngnathiformes > Syngnathidae > Urocampus > Urocampus carinirostris. Next base: position 33,613,908 of record NC_142357.1, on the reverse strand, counting down.
CTCAGATCGTAGGCTTCGGACCGGGACATAGGGGGAAATCAGATCTGAAAGATAAGAGGGAGCAAGTCCATGTATGATTTTGTATAATACTAAGAGAACCTTGAAATCACATCTAAGGCTAACTGGGAGCCAATGCAGGTTAGCCAAAATCGGTGTTATGTGATCGTACTTTTTTGTCCTAGTTAAAAGCCTCGCTGCGGCATTTTGTACCAGCTGAAGAGACTTGATTCTAGACTTCGGGAGACCACAGAGGAGTGCATTACAGTAATCGAGACGGGAGGTAACAAACGCATGAATTATAATTTCCGCATCCGACTGAGACAGTATTGAACGAATTTTAGCAATGTTACGAAGATGGAAGAAAGTTCTAGTAATTTTCTTTACATGCGTTTCAAAGGATAGATCAGGGTCAAATATGACACCTAAATTTTTAACTGAGTCACTCTGTGTGATGTGACATTTGTCAATGTTCACAGCAGTTTTTGAGAATAAGTCACGGCATTTAGATGGACCAATGACTAACATTTCGGTCTTTTCAGAGTTTAAGACACAAGAAATTGAGTGACATCCACTCTTTTATCTCAATGAGGCAGGCCTCCAAATTTCCACAGTTTAGTGTGGGAGATTCCTCCAACGGAAGATATAGTTGAGTGTCGTCTGTGTAGCAGTGGAAGCCGATATTGTACTTGCGAATAATATCACCTAATGGAAGCATGTAAATGCTGAAAAGAAGGGGGCCAAGCACTGAACCCTGCGGAACACCGCAGGTAACATTAAAGGGCTCAGATATCAATTCGCCATATTTAACACAGTGCGTCCTATCTGAGAGGTAGGATCTAAACGATGAGAGGACGGTTCCTGAGAGACCAATCCATTTTTCCAACCGTTCTAGTAGGAAATTGTGGTGCACTGTGTCAAAAGCAGCACTAAGATCCAGCAGCAGCAAAAGTGATGAAGCACCAGAATCCATTGCCATTAGGAGATCGTTTGTTACCTTGATCAGAGCTGTCTCAGTAGAGTGGTTAGCCCTGAATCCTGATTGCATAGATTCAAAAAGGTTATTCTCGGATATGAAATCATTCAGATGTTGTGCCACTACTTTTTCAAGTACTTTAGAAAGGAAAGGTAGGTTTGACACAGGTCTATAATTACATAAGATTTCTGGATCAAGGTTGGGTCGTTTCAGTGTGGGTTTAATAACGGCGGACTTAAAAGCTGCTGGAACTACACCTGAGGAGAGTGATATGTTTATAATATTTAGAACTGAAGGTCCAAGGACGCCAAAAATACTTTTAATAAGTGAACCTGGGAGCGGGTCGAACTGGCAAGCAAGTATTAAGTTTTAAAATCTCCCTCGAGGATGACCCAGCCCTGTCGGGATGGTATGTTGCCAAAAACGTGTCTCCGACAGAACTGGGGACTTCCGGTCAGGTGTGGTTTTATTGACACAAACAGGAAAAGGAACACACATGAGCGCGACTTCACAATAAAAGAATATAAGATCATCATCAGGAGAGAGAATGGAGTTTCTCGGACACGCCGCCATCCAATCTCACGCTACGTGTGTTTCATGGGAAAGCGATCTGGGAACGAAAATGAATTTGGAAACCGTGCTGGAAAATGTCTCTTTGTCATGTTCTGTACTTTCTTTAATGTCCTGTTCTGGGTGTTATGGTGCTTCCGGTGGGAATGTGACTCTTTGACGTGTCTTAGAGATATATTTGTTTGTTTTCTTTCCTTCGCTTGCCATTAACCCTCTTATCATCATCTAAAGATGTTCAGTTCATGGAGTTTTTTTCCATTGTCAGTCCGTCTACGAACCTCTGTTGAAAGAAAGCAATCCTTTTTTGACCCTGACTCCGGCCTGTCCGTCTTTTTCTGTCCGTTTGTCCTTTTCTTTTTCTATGTAATATGTTTTCTTGAATTATTTGCGTTTGTTTTTTTCCTTCTTTTTTTTCCTCCGTTTTGGATATGTTTCCCCTTTTTACTTCTTTTTCTCTTTATTTTTGTTTCTGTTTTCTTTCTTCCGTCCGCCATCAACCCTCTTATCATCATCTAAAGATGTTCAGTTCATGGAATTTCGTTTTATTTCCGTTGTCAGTCCGTCTGCGAACCTGATGATAAACGTATAAAAGATATTATTAGACTGATGTTTGAAACGTGACTTTATGTGTGTGTGAGAAGGATTGTTTTTATATTTAGGAATATAAAAACAAGTTATTTTCATTGCATTGAATTCTGAGAACAGCACGGCGGCGCAGTGGTTAGCGCTTGTGCGGCACAGTTCATGTCATGGGAACCTGTCGTGGGTTCAAATCCAGCTCCAGACTTCCTGTGCGGAGTTTGTATGTTCTCTATGTTTTCTCCGGGCACTCCGGTTTCCTCCCACGTTCCAAAAACATGCATTTCAGGTGAATTGGCCGGTCTAAATTGTCCCTAGGTGTGAATGAGCGAATGAGTTGTCTGTCCCTGTGTGCCCTGCGATTGGCTGGCAACCAGTTCAGGGTGTCCCCTGCCCACTGCCCGGAGATGGCTGGGATGGGCTCCAGCCCCCCTGCGACCCTAATGAGGATAAGCTGTACGGCTGATGAGATGAGATGAGATTCTGAGAAATGCACATATCCAAAACGGCCAACTTTACAGTGAACCACTAGACTTCAATGAATTTGTTTTATTTGAATCCCCTTGGCTCCATCTTTCTCCAAACTTTGGTCGTACGCAGATGAATTACATTTTTATTCTAGGAGTTGAGCTCGGAGTTACAGTGCAGCTGCTTACGTCTGCATGGGTTGAGTGTGGGAGGACAGATGAGTAACAATGATTCCTCCCCCTCCAGTGACCTCACCTCACCTTTTTGTGAAGTCGATGAGATGCTCTCATCGCTGCTCTCGATCCTGCCGTGTTGTGTTGTTTTTATTTTTTAATGTTCGAGACTTATTTTTCTATGCGTTAACACCCCCAAGAGGCAACTATTGAAACTGGGTTAGAACTATCTCAATGTGTTCAAAAGAAATGAATGTTGAATGGACAACTGACTCCAGGTTAGGCTCACAAAGGTGGTCACCCTACACAGGTAGTACAGGTGATTGGGGTGTGGTCGCAGCGAGTGGCGGGAATTTTGTGTTGCTCACGTCGTCGCGTCTACGAGATTGTTTCAGATTCCTACTTTAGCAGAATTCTGGATTGAGACTTTTTATCTTGAAAAGTTTCGGGTAAGTATCTCGGACGATTGGCGCAAGGTAAGTGCCGCGCACAATTGTTTTTACAGTCGGAAGCTGCTGCCGATCGTTGTTGAAGGATATCCCCTCCCACGGCTGCTAGGACGCTCTTGGCATCCGACGCTTACAAGTAAGTATGGGTTGCTGTAAAGGTTGCTCCCGTGTCCGTAGGCAGGTTGCCCTTCTAGAGGGACGTGTCCGTGAGCTAGAGCAGTTTAAACGGAAAATGTTAGGTGCCTCGGACACCACTGCTAGCGTGGGTTGTAGCGAACCTGCTAGTCCGGTTAGCATTAGCCCTAAACGGCATGCTAATCGCGGTGAGCCAATTCAGACGCATAACAAGTTCAGCCCCCTAGCTAGTCCCACTCCACCCCGGTCTACTGGCTCCCGCACCCTAGTTATAGGTGACTCCATCACCCGTAACATAAAGCTTAGCACCCCAGCCACGGTTATGTGTATTTCTGGGGCCAGAGCACCCGACATTGAGGCTAATTTGAGGGAGCTGACGAGCAAACCTAGACACCAGGACAGGGCTAGCTACACCGATATAGTCATTCACGTCGGCTCCAATGATACTAGAATGAGACAATCTGAGATTACAAAGAAAAATATTGCTAGGACCTGTAATCTCGCCAGAAAGATGAGTCGGCATCGAGTAATTGTCTCTGGCCCCTTGCCTGCGAGAGGCAATGATGAGAGGTTTAGCAGACTAGTCTCGCTTAACCGATGGCTGGCAAGTTTTTGCAATCAGAAGGGATTTAGGTTTGTGGATAACTGGCCTGCTTTCTGGGGCCGACCTGACCTGCTGAGGAGAGACGGCCTTCACCCTAACTGGGAAGGTGCTCTCACTCTTTCTAAAAATATAGATTACTGTTTAAGCCTTCCATGACAGGATACACTAGTGCAGGCCAGGTCACAGGTGATTAGTGAACCTGTTACCATGGGTGTGGAGTCTGTAACGCTAGAGCTAACTAGCGCTATGCTAGATTCATGCAATTCACATAGTTTTTGTAGTTTAGAGTGTTCTACTGACTGCACCATACACCCTGATTTATACTATTCTATAGCATCTTCTTCTGTGCCTCTTACCTCTGTTTCTCCCTTGTTAGGTGAGGAGGGAGAAGAAATAACATTATTTTCTACCAATAGTCATCCTGCTACTCCACCGGTCAACAATATTCCTGTGGTGTGGAATTCGGGCCGCATCTGCCGTCATGCAAGGCACAAGACCCGGGACCGGCAGTCGAATCCTGTGGTGGTTACCACTAAGGTGCAAAACTCGCGAAGGGTTTCAGCTCAGTCCACAGTGCTGAAGCTTGGCCTTCTTAATATTAGATCACTAGCCTCCAAAGCTTTACTTGTTAATGACCTTATTAATGAACACAATCTTAACCTTATTGGCCTTTGTGAGACCTGGTTGAAACCAAATGAGTTTGTAGTGTTAAATGAGGCTTCTCCCCCTAACTTTGTGAGTGCGCACTTGGCACGACCATGCAAAAAAGGTGGAGGTGTTGCTCTTATATCGGAAAATAGGTTGAAATTTACTTCTAATACCCCTACTAGTTTTAAAACGTTTGAAGCACTTGTTATGAGGTCCTTAATGTCAACACCAATTTATGTAGTTGTTGTGTATCGCCCACCTGGACCATACTCAAATTTTTTGGAAGAATTCTCTGATTTGTTAACAGACTTAGTTACGTATGCGGATAATGTTGTAATTATTGGTGATTTTAATGTTCACATAAACTCCCCATCAAATTCACTTGCAATTGCATTTAAGTCACTGATGGATACATTTGGTTTCAATCAAAGAGTTGATGTGCCAACTCATAAAGATGGGAACACTCTAGATCTTGTCCTGACCCGTGGCGTAGTAGCCTCAAATGTTACAGTGTTACCGTATCCTAATGCCATCTCTGATCACTATTTTGTTAAATGTGAGGTGCTGTTTAATGTTTACTGTGATAAGGAAAATATAGGCTTTAGCAGTCGCAATATCCGCCCTAAAACGGTGTTAGCCTTAAAAGAATTATTACCTACGGTAACTGCAGCCTTCCCTTCGTACACTGGGTCTGTTGACTCACTTACAAACAACTTCAATACTGCTTTGGTAAATGTTCTTGATTCTGTGGCGCCCCTAAAGTATAAATTCCGACCCAAGAAGAATACACCTTGGTTTACTGAAGAAACTAGGTTACTCAAACAAAGTTGCAGAAAAATTGAACGAAAATGGCGCACTACTAAGCTGGAGGTTTTTCGACTGGCCTGGTGTGACAGTTTGCTGAAATATAAAGTAGCTCTTGCCTCAGCTAAAGCTTCGTATTTCTCTAAGATTATTGTTGAACATAAGAATAATCCAAAATTTTTATTTGACACAGTGGCGAAACTTACCAGACAACAACTTAACCCAAATGGTTGCACTCATTCTGCTAATGACATTATGGAATTTTTTAATAAAAAGATTCAACTAATCAGGAATGAAATTTTAAAAGAACGCTCTGTTTCCTCCTCCTATATCAAAGATGTGGAGGTGCTAGGTATGGACTGTGTCAGCGGTTGTTTAGAAACATTCTCCAGTTTCAATGAATTGTCCCTTGATAATCTAACACAGATGGTCAGTAGGGCCAAACAAACTACGTGCCTGCTTGATCCGTTTCCAGCTTCACTGGTGAAGGATCTGTTTGAGATCTTAGGACCATCAGTTTTAAATATTATTAATATATCGCTATCCTCGGGTATTGTTCCTGTAGCCTTCAAGTCTGCCGTCATTAAACCCACGCTTAAGCGACCTAACCTTGACCCAGAAAGCCTAGGTAATTATAGGCCAGTGTCAAATCTGCCATTTCTTGCGAAATTACTTGAAAAGGTCGTTGCACAGCAGCTAAATGACTTCATGTCAGAAAATAACCTTTTTGAAACTGTCCAGTCAGCATTTAGAGCAAATCATTCTACTGAGACAGCCCTTGCAAAAGTAACCAATGATCTCCTTTTAACAATAGATTCTGGTGCCTCATCAATGTTACTGCTGCTGGATCTCAGCGCTGCTTTTGATACGGTCGACCACAACATATTATTGATTCGTCTAGAACGCATTGGTATCTCAGGAACTGTACTCTCGTGGTTTAGGTCCTACCTGTCAGACAGGATGCAATGTGTTAACTATGGCAATATGACCTCTAAACAATCTAATGTCCCTTGTGGTGTTCCTCAAGGCTCTGTACTTGGCCCCCTTCTTTTTAGTATTTATATGATCCCGCTTGGTGACATTATCCGCAAGTATAATATTAGTTTCCATTGCTATGCAGATGACACTCAACTGTATGTGCCACTGGAAAAAACTGGACATTTAAGTTTTAGAAATCTGGAGGATTGCCTTACTGAGATTCAAAGATGGATGTCAAATAATTTTTTACGCCTTAACCCAGAAAAAACTGAAATGTTGATTATTGGTCCAGCTCACTGTCGTCATTTGTTTTCAAACATTACCCTGAACCTAGACAAATGTAATATCACCCATAGTGACTCGGTCAAAAATGTAGGTGTTATATTTGATCCTAATCTGTCGTTTCAGTTACATGTGAAAAATATTACTAGAATAGCTTTCTACCACCTCCGTAATATTGCGAAGATTCGTTCAATGCTGTCCCAATCAGATGCAGAGATTTTAATTCATGCGTTTATTACTTCTCGGCTTGATTACTGTAATGTATTGCTTTCTGGTCTCCCGATGTCTAGCATTAAAAGTTTGCAGCTGGTTCAGAATGCGGCAGCTAGACTTTTGACTAAGACTAAAAAGTTTGAGCATATTACACCTGTATTGGCCAACTTGCACTGGCTCCCAGTCCACTTAAGATGTGACTTTAAGGTTCTCTTATTAACATATAAATGTTTGCATGGGCTTGCACCCTCTTATCTCTCTGATTTGATTTCCCCCTATGTTCCTGCACGGAGTCTGCGCTCGGAAAATGCCGGTCTACTTGTGATTCCGAGAGCCAAGAAGTCTGCGGGCTCGAGAGCGTTCTCCATCCGGGCCCCGGTGTTGTGGAATGCCCTGCCTCTGGAGATTAGATCTGCAACCTCAACGGAAGTTTTTAAATTGAGGCTTAAGACACACTTCTATTCCAAAGCATATGATTGATGCCCACCTCGTATTCTGTTTTGTCCTGTCTTTTTCTGAGGCCTGCCTGGCTGATACGAAGGAGAAGGATGATTTGGGATGGGTCAGCGGACCGGGGTCTGACCTGCAGCATGTCAACCCCTGCATTTACCAGCTGGCGTCGTCGTTGATGTCATGCTCTTTCCGGACATTTTCAACATCTTACCTAGTGTTTACTATTCTGTGTACAGTAATGCTAATTGTAATTCACCCTGTTCAATCCTGGAAGGGGGATTACCACATGTGAGGTCCTTTCTCAAGGTTTCTCTTTTCTCCTCACACTGAGGTTTTTGAGTTTTTCCTTGCCCGCATGCTGGTTTGCTAGTTTAAGATCAGGTAATTGTGTAATTTTGTAACTGTAATCCTGTGCAGTCCTTTGAGACATTTTTGTGATTAAGGGCTATATAAATAAATTTGACTTGACTTGACTTGACTTCGAAAGCACCACTGGCATTTGGACTGGGGGCCAGGGTCGCTCTCGAAGTCGCTGAGACACTCAAGGCGCCTAAGGTAATCCTTAGTAGCGCTAGACTCGCTCGTGGGAGGCTCCGTAGTTCTCCGAAGGAGAGGGGGCTGCGACTGTCCTGTGCCACCAGGCCTGACGGGGTGTGACCCAAGCAAACCAAGCAGACGAAGCCTTGAAGTCCTTAGTCCGTTCGGACAGGCCGGTGCATGATTTATGGAAGCCCCGTGGGCAGGTAGTACAGGTCATTGGGGTGTGGTCGCAGCGAATGGTTCGAAAGCACCACTGGCATTTGGACTGGGGGCCAGGGTCGCTCTCGAAGTCGCTGAGACACTCAAGGCGCCTAAGGTAATCCTTAGTAGCGCTAGACTCGCTCGTGGGAGGCTCCGTGGTTCTCCGAAGGAGAGGGGGCTGCGACTGTCCTGTGCCGCCAGGCCTGACGGGGTGTGACCCAAGCAAACCAAGCAGACGAAGCCTCTGAAGTCCTTAGTCTGTTCGGACAGGCCGGTGCATGATTTATGGAAGCCCCGTGGGCAGGTAGTACAGGTGATTGGGGTATGGTCGCAGCGAACGGTTCGAAAGCACCACTGGTATTTGGACTGGGGGCCAGGGTCGCTCTCGAAGTCGCTGAGACACTCAAGGCGCCTAAGGTAATCCTTAGTAGCGCTAGACTCGCTCGTGGGGGGCTCCGTAGTTCTCCGAAGGAGAGGGGGCTGCGACTGTCCTGTGCCACCAGGCCTGACGGGGTGTGACCCAAGCAAACCAAGCAGACGAAGCCTTGAAGTCCTTAGTCCGTTCGGACAGGCCGGTGCATGATTTATGGAAGCCCCGTGGGCAGGTAGTACAGGTCATTGGGGTGTGGTCGCAGCGAATGGTTCGAAAGCACCACTGGCATTTGGACTGGGGGCCAGGGTCGCTCTCGAAGTCGCTGAGACACTCAAGGCGCCTAAGGTAATCCTTAGTAGCGCTAGACTCGCTCGTGGGAGGCTCCGTGGTTCTCCGAAGGAGAGGGGGCTGCGACTGTCCTGTGCCGCCAGGCCTGACGGGGTGTGACCCAAGCAAACCAAGCAGACGAAGCCTCTGAAGTCCTTAGTCTGTTCGGACAGGCCGGTGCATGATTTATGGAAGCCCCGTGGGCAGGTAGTACAGGTGATTGGGGTATGGTCGCAGCGAACGGTTCGAAAGCACCACTGGCATTTGGACTGGGGGCCAGGGTCGCTCTCGAAGTCGCTGAGACACTCAAGGCGCCTAAGGTAATCCTTAGTAGCGCTAGACTCGCTCGTGGGAGGCTTCGTAGTTCTCCGAAGGAGAGGGGGCTGCGACTGTCCTGTGCCGCCAGGCCTGACGGGGTGTGACCCAAGCAAACCAAGCAGTCGAAGCCTCTGATGTCCTTAGTCTGTTCGGACAGGCCGGTGCATGATTTATGGAAGCCCCGTGGGCAGGTAGTACAGGTGATTGGGGTGTGGTCGCAGCGAACGGTTCGAAAGCACCACTGGCATTTGGACTGGGGGCCAGGGTCGCTCTCGAAGTCGCTGAGACACTCAAGGCGCCTAAGGTAATCCTTAGTAGCGCTAGCTTCGCTCGTGGGAGGCTCCGTAGTTCTCCGCAGGAGAGGGGGCTGCGACTGTCCTGTGCCGCCAGGCCTGACGGGGTGTGACCCAAGCAAACCAAGCAGACGAAGCCTCTGATGTCCTTAGTCTGTTCGGACAGGCCGGTGCATGATTAATGGAAGCCCCGTGGGCAGGTAGTACAGGTGATTGGGGTGTGGTCGCAGCGAACGGTTCGAAAGCACCACTGGCATTTGGACTGGGGGCCAGGATCGCTCTCGAAGTCGCTGAGACACTCAAGGCGCCTAAGGTAATCCTTAGTAGCGCTAGACTCGCTCGTGGGAGGCTCCGTAGTTCTCCGAAGGAGAGGGGGCTGCGACTGTCCTGTGCCACCAGGCCTGACGGGGTGTGACCCAAGCAAACCAAGCAGACGAAGCCTTGAAGTCCTTAGTCCGTTCGGACAGGCCGGTGCATGATTTATGGAAGCCCCGTGGGCAGGTAGTACAGGTCATTGGGGTGTGGTCGCAGCGAATGGTTCGAAAGCACCACTGGCATTTGGACTGGGGGCCAGGGTCGCTCTCGAAGTCGCTGAGACACTCAAGGCGCCTAAGGTAATCCTTAGTAGCGCTAGACTCGCTCGTGGGAGGCTCCGTGGTTCTCCGAAGGAGAGGGGGCTGCGACTGTCCTGTGCCGCCAGGCCTGACGGGGTGTGACCCAAGCAAACCAAGCAGACGAAGCCTCTGAAGTCCTTAGTCTGTTCGGACAGGCCGGTGCATGATTTATGGAAGCCCCGTGGGCAGGTAGTACAGGTGATTGGGGTATGGTCGCAGCGAACGGTTCGAAAGCACCACTGGCATTTGGACTGGGGGCCAGGGTCGCTCTCGAAGTCGCTGAGACACTCAAGGCGCCTAAGGTAATCCTTAGTAGCGCTAGACTCGCTCGTGGGAGGCTCCGTAGTTCTCCGAAGGAGAGGGGGCTGCGACTGTCCTGTGCCACCAGGCCTGACGGGGTGTGACCCAAGCAAACCAAGCAGACGAAGCCTTGAAGTCCTTAGTCCGTTCGGACAGGCCGGTGCATGATTTATGGAAGCCCCGTGGGCAGGTAGTACAGGTCATTGGGGTGTGGTCGCAGCGAATGGTTCGAAAGCACCACTGGCATTTGGACTGGGGGCCAGGGTCGCTCTCGAAGTCGCTGAGACACTCAAGGCGCCTAAGGTAATCCTTAGTAGCGCTAGACTCGCTCGTGGGAGGCTCCGTGGTTCTCCGAAGGAGAGGGGGCTGCGACTGTCCTGTGCCGCCAGGCCTGACGGGGTGTGACCCAAGCAAACCAAGCAGACGAAGCCTCTGAAGTCCTTAGTCTGTTCGGACAGGCCGGTGCATGATTTATGGAAGCCCCGTGGGCAGGTAGTACAGGTGATTGGGGTATGGTCGCAGCGAACGGTTCGAAAGCACCACTGGCATTTGGACTGGGGGCCAGGGTCGCTCTCGAAGTCGCTGAGACACTCAAGGCCCCTAAGGTAATCCTTAGTAGCGCTAGACTCGCTCGTGGGAGGCTTCGTAGTTCTCCGAAGGAGAGGGGGCTGCGACTGTCCTGTGCCGCCAGGCCTGACGGGGTGTGACCCAAGCAAACCAAGCAGTCGAAGCCTCTGATGTCCTTAGTCTGTTCGGACAGGCCGGTGCATGATTTATGGAAGCCCCGTGGGCAGGTAGTACAGGTGATTGGGGTGTGGTCGCAGCGAACGGTTCGAAAGCACCACTGGCATTTGGACTGGGGGCCAGGGTCGCTCTCGAAGTCGCTGAGACACTCAAGGCGCCTAAGGTAATCCTTAGTAGCGCTAGCTTCGCTCGTGGGAGGCTCCGTAGTTCTCCGCAGGAGAGGGGGCTGCGACTGTCCTGTGCCGCCAGGCCTGACGGGGTGTGACCCAAGCAAACCAAGCAGACGAAGCCTCTGATGTCCTTAGTCTGTTCGGACAGGCCGGTGCATGATTAATGGAAGCCCCGTGGGCAGGTAGTACAGGTGATTGGGGTGTGGTCGCAGCGAACGGTTCGAAAGCACCACTGGCATTTGGACTGGGGGCCAGGGTCGCTCTCGAAGTCGCTGAGACACTCAAGGCGCCTAAGGTAATCCTTAGTAGCGCTAGACTCGCTCGTGGGAGGCTCCGTAGTTCTCCGAAGGAGAGGGGGCTGCGACTGTCCTGTGCCGCCAGGCCTGACGGGGTGCGACCCAAGCAAACCAAGCATACGAAGCCTTGAAGTCCTGAGTCCGTTCGGACAGACCGGTGCATGATTTATGGAAGCCCCGTGGGCAGGTAGTACAGGTGATTGGGGTGTGGTCGGAGCGAACGGTTCGAAAGCACCACTGGCATTTGGACTGGGGGCCTGGGTCGCTCTCGAATTCGCTGAGACACTCAAGGCGCCTAAGGTAATCCTTAGTAGCGCTAGACTCCCTCGTGGGAGGCTCCGTAGTTCTCCGAAGGAGAGGGGGCTGGGACTGTCCTGTGCCGCCAGGCCTGACGGGGTGCGACCCAAGCAAACCAAGCATACGAAGCCTTGAAGTCCTGAGTCCGTTCGGACAGACCGGTGCATGATTTATGGAAGCCCCGTGGGCAGGTAGTACAGGTGATTGGGGTGTGGTCGCAGCGAATGGTTCGAAAGCACCACTGGCATTTGGACTGGGGGCCAGGGTCGTTCTCGAAGTCGCTGAGACACTCAAGGCGCCTAAGGTAATCCTTAGTAGCGCTAGACTCGCTCGTGGGAGGCTCCGTAGTTCTCAGAAGGAGAGGGGGCTGTGACTGTCCTGTGCCGCCAGGCCTGACGGGGTGTGACCCAAGCAAACCAAGCATACGAAGCCTCTGAAGTCCTTAGTCTATTCGGACAGGCCGGTGCATGATTTATGGAAGCCCCGTGGGCAGATAGTACAGGTGATTGGGGTGTGGTCGCAGCGAATGGTTCGAAAGCACCTCTGGCATTTGGACTGGGGGCCAGGGTTGCTCTCGAAGTCGCCCACCCAAGAAGAACAGAGAGAGGAGATTAGAAGAGAGAAAGAGAGGGACAAATAGAGAGAAAGACAGACAGAGTAAAATGCAAAAAGGGGGAAAAGAGAGTGAGAGAGGTGGGGAGAGAGTAGGAAAGAGAGGGATAGGGAAAATGAGAGACAAGAGTGTAAAGGGGAAAGAGAGAAAAGGAGAGACAAAGAAGGAGAGAGGACCAAGAAAGATAGAAAGAGCGAGTCTGAGTGGATTGGGTTAGATTCGTAAGGCTCCCCCGGGAGAGAGCCCTTTGCAGGACACCACGGGAAGGTTCCTAGTCTTTGTCCTGCCTAGACTGTTGTTGCACATCAATGGACCGTTGGGCGAGAATGCATTAGAGACGAAAAGAAAGGAAATTCATTAGTATTCTGTCAAGGGACTAGGTGGTGGCTAACCCAGTCGTCGAGAGCCGCATGTCCTGCATGTGTTTAGAGTTTCTCTGCGGCAGCCTTTCCAGCAGCTCCCCTGTTATCTCTCAATTTTTGTGATTTATTGTTTTATTGTCTGCTTCTATCTTCGGTGTGTTTCGTCCCGTTTGACATCTACACTTTGGATTACTTTCTATCCTATGGACATGGGTTTTAACGCACAAAAATGCGTTTATTCGAGGAATCAACTCCTTGCCCTGGAGAATTCTCGTGCCGGCGTGATGAGAGGGTCTATCGTGGATGGAGAGCCGGAGCTAGCTAAGCGGCTAGCGGCGTTATAAGTCCTCGGTACCGTCCGTAATCATGGTAAATGTGAACTCTCTACCAAATAAGACCGACAAACTAGCTGTGCTGGTGAAAAACATCAAAGCGCACAGGGAGTGCAGTTGCTGTGTTTTACGGAAACGTGGCTCACGTCTAGCATCCCGGACGCTAACGTGGAGCCACCCGGAGCTAACCGGCTTCAGCGCTGTTAGACAGAGACACGAAAGCCTGCGGTAAGCGGAGAGGAGGTGGACTCGCTAACACGAAGTGGTGTATCCCTGGGCACAAAGATTTCCATTTGCCGCAGAGACGTCGAACTTTTGGACTAGCGTGTGACATCATCCACTCCGCTAAACTACAATACAGCACCCCGAGGCCATCCTGTTAATAAACAACAAGGGAGACTGCCGGAAGTGTAAATTTCCCTTACGGGGATGAATAAAGTATCTATCCATCCATCCATCCATCCATCCATCCATCCATCCATCCATCTATCTATCTATCTATCTATCTATCTATCTATCTATCTATCTATCTATCTATCTATCTATCTATCTATCTATCCATCTATCCATACAGGTGATTCGAAACACCTGGATCATTATCAAGCTCTCACAAAGCTTGCTAACAAGCTAAAAATTGGCTTCACCTGTGCCGGCCACCCCTTGTAGGAGATCAAACTCGCGTATTCGCCCGCTCAAATCCGGCCCGCAAGACAACAGTGAGAGAAGCGCAAGAGGAAAATGAGCTGTAGTTTTAAATATTTCCATCGGATGTCACCAAAGCCAGTTAACACTTGCAAAAACAATTGTGGTAGTATTTCTCCATTTCTCTCTGACTCACTTCTTTTTTTATTTATTCGTCCCTCTTTTTCTTTCTCCTGTTCACTCTCTCTTTTTCTATTTTCTCTATTTCTCTCTCACTCGCTAACTCTTTCTTTTTCTCTGTCTTGCTCTCTTTCTATTTTCTCTCTCTAATTTACAATAATTTAATTCTCTTTCTTTCTATTTTTCTCATTGTTTCTCACCCTCTTTCTTTCCCTTTTTCGATCTCTCTCTCTCTCTCACCTCACTTTGTCTCTTTTTCTCCTGCTGACTCTTTTTCTTTCTGTTGTTTCACTTCTCTTATTCTTTGTATCTTTCTCTTTTTTCACTTTCTTTTTCTCTCTATATTCATTTCCCCCTTCTCCATTCATATCTCTTTTCTGCTCTCTCTTTTTCTCTCTCTGTTACTCTGTCTCCCTTGTTCTCCTTATCTGTTTATCGCTCTCTTTTTCCATCGCTCTCTTCCTCTCTCTTTTTCTCCCTCTCTCTTTCTCTTAAACTTACTAGTCCGACCCCCGTGAGATTTCTTTATAGCATTTGTGGCCCCCAGCTAAAACGAGTTTGACACCCCTGCTCTAAAGCATGGATTCTCAAATAGCAGGGCCCCTGTGGGGTGGGGTGGAGCTACGTCAAGGCAACAAATTAGATTATTGCACCTTCACTGTGCTAAGGGGCAGTGGCACTATCACTACCACAGGGCACATGGACCACTGTTTTCGTTTGCACTGAGCATGCATGCTTCACACACAACAGGATTCTGAGGCGACGCCATCAAAGAATATATGAGGGAAAAGACAAGCTAAGAGGGAAGAAGATAAAGGGAAAGGGATACCTGTCATGGCCCGCATGGTCGCCGTGGCGACCGGCTGGCCACGCCCCCTGGGCACCAGCTGAAGCAGATCAGCTAATTGCGTGTGTGCTACTTAAGGCTGGGTTGTGGGTATTGCGGGTGTTGGCTCATTACACGTTTTCCGTTCTGTTATGCCCTGTCCTGTTTAGTTTGAGTCGGAGGAAACCTGTACTTGCCCATTCTGAGTGTAAGAATGTTTTTGTTCTGTTTTGTCCCGGAGTTTTGGACGACTTTTATTTTGTTAAATAAAAGTATGATCGTCAACGCAAATGAGTTCTCCCTTCCTGCCTCCTGCCTCCGTTCTGGTCCGTTCCCACCTACCTCGTGACAATACCAAGTAAAACGAAAAGTCTCCCTCCAATTTGGCTTTAATCCAGATCATTTCGGTCACCGGTAGCAGAAGACAACGTCATTTAAGATACTATTGTTGTGGTACACTGGCAAACAGAAAATAATTTAGAAGGACTGCTCTACAGGTTATTGTTTGGGTTGGGGTTTAGTCCATATTAGTAGATTAAATTATGATGCCAATCATCAGAATCAGTGCAGGAACAAGTCAAGTCAAGTCATGTTAATTTGTGACGCCCTTAATCACAAAGAGTCTCAAAGGGCTGCACAGACAACAGATTATTGCAAACCACAGACGATTATGACAACATCCCTGTCATGATTACTGGTTAAAGAGCACATCACCTCCAGTCTCCCCTCCTCATTCGACCCCTTTCAGTTTGCCTACCGGACAAACCGCTCCACCAGGGATGCCATCTCCTCTGCGCTTCACCTGAGCCTGACACACCTAGAGGAGAAGAACACCCATGTGCGGATGCTGTTCCTGGACTTCAGTTCAGCATTCAATACCATCATCCCACAACATCTGGTAGACAAAATGAGACTCCTGGGTTTCAACACCCCCCTGCGGAACTGGCTGCTGGACTTCCTCAGTGACAGACCCCAATCAGTGCGGATAGGTCAGAACATCTCAGATGTCATCTACCTCAGCACGGGCTCCCCCCAAGGCTGTGTCCTGAGCCCCTTGCTGTTCACCTTGATGACACACGACTGCGTCCCTAGGTCCGCCACAAACCACATCGTGAAGTATGCTGACGACACAACAGTGGTGGGCCTCATCAGGGACGACAACGACCTGGCCTACAGAGAGGAGGTGGAGCAGTTGGTGGCCTGGTGCAGGGACAACAGCCTGGTCCTGAATGTTGACAAAACTAAAGAGATCATTGTCGACTTTAGGAAAAACCAGCCCAACCATGCCCCACTTTGCATCAACAACAAGGCTGTGGAGGTTGTCAGCAGTATCAAGTTCCTAGGGGTGCACATTACAAAGGGTCCGGTCTCCGTTTCTGGTTTCTGACAATCCTCTGATCTAAACGCTCTCAAACCTGCATATCTCTTCTTGGCTCTTGGGATCACTTGTAGACCAGCATTTTCCGAGAAGGCTCCGAAGAGGAATATTGGGGGAAAATCCATCCATAATTCAATGATTTCTGTAAGGTTTATTAAATCTAGTTATTTGTAATTTTCTCTATTATCTCTATTATTCACGTCACAAATGGCTCTGATGGAATGTACTTGAGTTCATACTATTTTTATTACTTATTCTCTATTTTTCTACTCTTTTATATGATTCTGTTTAAAATATATGCACACTTTCAGTCTTTATTTTGAAGGATACAGGAAAGTCATCTTGGTATGTTTTTACAACTGCTTGACTTCTTCCAAATAAAAACATTCAGGTCACTGGGCCACGGTGAGAGAAAGGGAGTCATTCAATGGAGTGGGTCCGTTTTTCTCCCCGCGGTTACTGGAGGCCTCCTGTTGATATCAAACCTGCATCTTCCTTGACTCTCATATCAGCCAAAGATTAATATCCCAAATTAATCTGTCATTTTGGTGCCGAAACCCGGGACGTGCCCCAGCAGTCGTCTGACTGAGGAGGGAGAACTTTTCAACAGTTTTTTTTCAAACAAAGGACCACCTGACTGGTTCTTCTTTTTCTCTCTCCCATCGAGTTTCAGTCAACGACCTGGGAAAACCGTTCTTCGAACAAGGGGAGGCTGATCTGATCAATCAGGTGGGATGCATTTTTGATATTAAGATTAAAAATAATTAAGGAAAGCCATAAAATGAAATAAGAGGTTGACAATTGGGGATTCATTAGCGAATTATTAAATTGGTTCGAGGGTTGTGCCTCACCGAGTCAAATATGATTGTGTATGTCCATATATATATATGATACATATATATATATATGTGTGTGTGTGTGTGTGATTCATATATTGACGAGCCGATTACCAGATTCGAGGGTTCGCCTCATCGCTAACGGAGTCGGTAGAGCCTGTACGATTGATTACTAGTCTCAATCGAATGAAACTAGAGGAATAGGCCTCGTTTCAGTTGCTGTTAACGGAAAGTTAGACGGCACTTTTATGATATTACTAGAGGAATTTGCCTCGTAAATCAGAGAGAGAAGACAGGCATAAAGTGGTTCGCTTTTGAGAATATATATAATCTCTGCAGTCGGCAGAGTCCTCTGTTTGAAATCGTCTTAAAATGAGCAGGCCAAAATAAAATAACCCAGAATAAATACGTGGCTTCATTAAAGTGGGGAGTATTGTAGGAGTCTGTCTGTGGGCCCTATGTCTGTCTGTGTACGTGATTTATGTATCTGAGCTGTTAGTTACTTTTTGCATGTCCCTAACCCCTCCCGCATTCCTCTGGTGTCCTTTGTCTTATGTGTTGTGTACTGCGCATGCGCTCGCCGGCCCACGGAATTATTCCTGCGTTTTGGAGGGGGGGAGAAAGAGAGGCAGAACAAAGGATTCCTTTACACTCTCCTCTCCTTTTTCACTTGAAAATTGATAATTTAAGAAAGAAGAAGTTAGGTAAAATACAATTTGGTAATTTTACACGGATAAATTAAAAGCAATACCAGGAAATAAAATTAATAGAAAAAAAAAAAAGGCCATTTTTAGTTTAAAATTAGCAAGTCAAAGTTTAATAAGATCAGGAATAAGCTATTGAGAGATACTTTTATTTGTGGGTGACATTTGTTTAAGAAAAAATGGGCCAGGCCCAAAGAAAGATGCTAGCAGAGGACCCAGATGTGAAATTTATGAATAGAATACACCCTGATAGTTCAAAATATTTGGAGAAATGGCTAAAGAAAGGTTTTAATCAAAAACTGAAGGAAATAGAGACAAAGCTCGAATTGAAAACTGAGTTAATTCACAGGAGAAAGGAAAGGGCTAGGAAGGGAAGAGACACAAGTGAGATAGACTCACAGATAGGAATATTACATCTGTGGATTGATCAGAGTAAGAAAAGACGTCCAAAGAAAAACGACAACTGCTACAATTGTGGAAAATATGGACACTTCGCAGATGAGTGCAATTCCAAGCTGAAACCAAGGCATTATCATAAAAATAATAATCCTCAATCATCCGAAGATTGACTAACCGACAGAGAGATAGACAAGGAGGAAGATGAGGAGAACTTTGGTGAGACTAAAGATCTGCTACCAACTCCCATTCTGGATCTCAGTGTATTATTTGGAAATATCTCATCGGTCAATCCTCCTAAAAGACAAGTACAGGTAGGACCAAGAGAAGAACCAGTTGATTTTATAGTAGATTCGGGAGCCCAATCATCTGTGGTTAGAAACCTTCCACCAGGAGTATTATTGGCCAAGTCATCAGTGTTAGTAATTGGGGTAGGAGGAAGACCCGCCAAGAGATATTTCACTAAACCAACGACAGTTGTTGATGAAGATGGAACTGAACACAGAGAAATTCGTTTCGTCTATGTTCCTGAATGTCCAGAAAATCTGTTGGGAAGAGACTTGATAAAAACGCTAGGTTTGACACTAACGGTTAAAGGGGATCACATGGTGGTAAAAAAAGAAGACGAATTCCAGATGCTGATCCTGGAAGGAAGTGGAGCCCCAACAATATTCTACAACCTCAATCCGATAGTTGCAGGTCCATCTTCAATTACAACAGATTTAAGATCGCTTCCACTACAGCTGTTTAAGAAAACTACATCGTGGAAACCCCAAACAAAATACCCTTTGCATTGTACAATCAAATGTGCTATAGAGCCACCAAAGCAAGACTTCTTGGAACGTTGGAACAAACTTCAACCAAAAAAGATGACTACAGACAAAGTCTATTGGAGTGACGAATCTGGGTGGATGTTTATCACAGTTCAACCTCCAAGAAACATTGAGCCTCTGAAAAAGCACGACTTTCCAGGAGAATTACTTCACATACTGCTGGCAAAACCACATGACATGGAATGGAACCAGCTGAAAAGGATAATCCTCCGAATTCTCATCCTAAGAAACGAACCATGGCAACCACAAGCGGACGGCTCATTTACATGTGACATTCCTGATTTAGGACCAGTCTCTTATACATCACTTAGGTGGACAACAATTTTCATTCCAGACATCCATTTAAGTGAATGACTACAAGAAGTTTTGGAAGGCTACTATCAATCTAGTGACTTCCCGGACATTCCAGAAGCATTGTGGTCAAATTCAAAGACTGATGTGGGGCTGATGACCACAGCAACCGAGGTCACCATTGAGCCAAAAGGAAATCACCGCCCACAAATTAGACAGTATCCTTTGAAACCTGACGCCAAAGAAGGCATACGGCCAATTATTCAAGACATGATAACAGCAGGCATCCTAATTGAAGCACCTGCTGCCAGTTGCAACACACCAATCTTTCCAGTTAGGAAAGCAGATTCTAAATCGTGGAGAATGGTGCATGATCTCAGGGCGGTTAACTCAGCAGTAAAACAAAGATCGCCGTGCGTCCCCGACCCGCACTCAATTTTGAACGAATTAGAAAATTCACACAAATTCTTCACAGTAATTGATTTAAGCAATGCATTTTTCTCAATACCACTGCATCCCTCAGCCAGGCATTGGTTTGGTTTCACTTTTAACAACAAAAAATATACCTATACGAGATTACCTCAGGGGTATGCAGAAAGCCCAACTATCTTTTCACAAGAAATTAACAATTGTATCAGTCAACACCAACACAAGGAGTCCACTCAAATTCTGATCTATGTGGATGACATTTTGATAGCCAGTCCCACAAAAGAAGAAAACACTTCAGAATCGATTGAATTATGCAAACACCTAGCAAGAACTGGAAACAAAGCTTCATTGGAGAAACTTCAATGGGTTCAAAAGGAAGTAGTTTTCTTGGGACATCTGGTCTCAGCTGAAGGCCGAAAACTAACGTCTGACAGGAAGATGGCTGTCCTCCAAGCCCCAAAACCATGTACCAAAAGACAAATGATGGCATTTTTGGGCCTGGTGAATTTCTGCAGACAATGGATCATAGATTATGCAGAAACCACCCAACCACTTCTGGATTTAATCTACACCGAAGATCTACCACTAAATGCCCCTATAAAATGGACAGGGGAAGCCGAAGAAGCTTTTATCCAAACAAAACAGAAGATAACTTCATCAGCAGCCATCGGTTTCCCTAATTATGAGAAACCTTTTACTCAAACAGTGGATTGCAAAAATGGATTCATGACATCTGTGTTGTTACAGCAATATGGCGGACAACTCCGCCCGGTAGCCTACTACTCAAAGAGATTGGACACAGTAGCCCAAGCCTTGCCACATTGTGTCCAATCAGTTTGTGCAGCAGCAATGGCTATACGTTTATCAGCAGAAATAGTACTATTTCATCCACTAACTTTATGGGTTAGCCATTCGGTGGACATACTACTCACGCAAACAAAGATGTCATTCTTGTCCCCAGCAAGACACATAGCAATGACGGCTGTCTTATTATCCCAACCTCACCTAACCATCAAAAGGTGTAACACCCTCAACCCAGCAACCCTCTTACCTACAGAAGAAGATGGACAACCGCATAACTGTACAGAAAAGACTGAAGAGGTTTACAAACCTCGCCCAGATCTCAAAGACTCACCACTCGACGAAGGAGACACCATTTTTGTGGATGGATCATCAGGCAAAGACCAGTTTGGACAGAACAACCCAGGCTATGCAGTGGTCAGCCAGACGAAGACTTTAAAATCTGAACCACTGCCCAGCAACTACTCAGCTCAAGCTGCAGAGATAATTGCCCTGACAGAAGCCTGTAAACTGTTCAAAGACAAACCTGTCACTATCTATACAGATAGCCAGTATGCCTTTTCAACCATCCACACCTTTGCTACCATATGGGCAAGACGAGGAATGAAGACCTCATCCGGCAAACCAGTCCAACATGCAAAACTGCTAACAGAACTGTTGAGAGCAGTACTACTGCCCTCTAAATTAGCAGTGTGCAAATGCAAAGCACATACAACAAACAAAGACCCTGTTTCACTTGGAAATGCAAAAGCTGATGCAGCTGCGAAAAAAGCTGCACTTCGACAATCAGATACTTTCACCCAAACGAATCAAGAAAATTCGTCTCATATTCCAACACAAATTTTAATAGACATGCAAGACAATGCACCTGACAAAGAAAAGCAACAATGGATGGACATGGGAGTCACAAGAACTCTTGAAGGACTTTTTCAAAAAGACAACAAACCCGTCATTCCCCGCAGTCTGTATCACGCGGTCGCTATTTTGAGTCATGGTAAAAGCCACGTCTCAACACCGGGGATGTGTTCCGTGGTACGACAAGCATTTATAGTACCGTTAGGATTACAGACCTATTTTAAAAATTTTTGTAGATCTTGTTTGGTTTGTTGCCGACACAACGTCCAAGGTAACATTAGGCCAAAACGAGGGAAGACCCCAGCTGGGACTTACCCTTTTGAAATCGTACATATGGATTACATTGAACTGTCTAAAAGTGGTCCATATAAATACTGTCTTGTGCTTGTTGATTCGTTTTCAAAGTGGGTAGAAATTGTACCGTCAAAATATAACAATGCACTTTCAGTTGCCAAAGCCATTTGTAAACACATCATCCCAGAGCATGGCATTCCAAGAGTGCTCTGGAGTGATAATGGCAGCCATTTTGTCAATGACATTATTGACAACATGGCTACCCATCTGGGTATAACACTCAGATACCACTGTTCCTATCATCCACAGAGTGCAGGGCTTGTTGAAAGAACTAATGGGACAGTTAAACTAAGACTCAAAAAGACAATGGAAGAAACAGGCAAACCATGGCCTGAATGTCTAAGTCTAGTTAAAACATA
The DNA here is from genome assembly GCF_059441175.1 of Urocampus carinirostris. Taxonomy (NCBI): domain Eukaryota; kingdom Metazoa; phylum Chordata; class Actinopteri; order Syngnathiformes; family Syngnathidae; genus Urocampus; species Urocampus carinirostris. The sequence continues at coordinate 33,591,915 of NC_142357.1, read as the reverse complement.
TATGAGAATTACACCAATAAACACAGGCATCACACCATTTGAGGCTGTGCATGGCAGGCCTTTCCACCTTCCAATGTGGGAAGGTCAGCCATTCTCAGAAGAAAAAAAACAAGCAGATCCAACGACAGAGTGGTTATGTAAACTATTTAGAGAGAAACAAGTTGTGTCTGCAAATGATCTGCCGCCTGGTTCTATTCCTTTGTTTCAGGAGACAGTGACTCCTGGTGACCTGGTGCTCGTAAAAGTGGTGAAAAGAAAGAGCTGGTCCAGTCCACGTTGGGACGGGCCATATACAGTCCTGCTCACCACGCCGACAGCTATAAAGATAGCTGAAAGAGACACCTGGATTCACCAGAGTCACTGCAAAAAAATCACCGAACTCAAATAAACATGCTTGTCACCATCCTAGGGTGGGGACTCATCCTCACCCTGCTCCTCTTGCCAGCCCAATCGATGCAAGCCAACATCCGCACCAAAATTTGGGGTCCAGAAAGCCAACAAAGGACATGTCCTGTCATAAAGCCAATAGAAGGGGAATACACCTGGTCTGGAGGTCCGGTATATCCCTAATCATGGCCCTCCAGACCAGGATGGCAGTTGACCTCGCTCTGGCCCCTCAAGGTGGTGTATGTGCACTGATAGGAGAACACTGCTGCACCTACATCCCGGATGAAAACACATTGACCCAGGAGAAGGACGTTCAGCCGGGATGGCTCGATTGGCTGTACTCTGGCAGCTGGTCCCAGATTCTGGTGAAGATCCTGGTACCATTTGTCGGAATCCTAGTGATCTTTATTCTCCTGTGTGGCGTATGTTCTTGCTGCATCGTGCCCATGACAAAGAAGATGGTGTCAAGAATGTTTATTGCTCATATGTACCATTACAAATTGATTTCTGTCCCACAATACTCTGATGATGATGATACTGACCCAGACAGCGTTGTCTAATGGACTTATCCCTACCAACTAAAAGGGAAAACCCCCTCACTGTATACACCACTGACACACGAAGATCCGAGTGGGTAAGGCCGGTCGGGCCCCTGCTTACACCGTCGTCGGCAGGCGACCTACGATGTCACACAGGCTCGGGTTAGGCCCGGTGGGGACCAACGCGCAGGCAGGATTTCGTTTTGTTTTTTTTGTTTTTTGTGTGTTTTGGTTTTTGTTTGTTTTAGCTATGATTCTTAAAGTTAACCATCACTTATTACTACTATGTTTTCTATGTTTTATAAGAAACACTCTCGACCTCATAAAAACGAGGTGGGAGGAGGGGAATTTTTTCCTTTACGAAGGTTTTTCGCCCCTCCACAAAGCTACCAACCTGTTGGATTTCTTAATGATGTGTAAACTTGAAACCTCTGGTATTGTTTTCACGGATGTTCTTCGAAATTTACAACAGGGGGGAAATGTAAGGTATATTAAATCTAGTTATTTGTAATTTTCTCTATTATCTCTATTATTCACGTCACAAATGGCTCTGATGGAATGTACTTGAGTTCATACTATTTTTATTACTTATTCTCTATTTTTCTACTCTTTTATATGATTCTGTTTAAAATATATGCACACTTTCAGTCTTTATTTTGAAGGATACAGGAAAGTCATCTTGGTATGTTTTTACAACTGCTTGACTTCTTCCAAATAAAAACATTCAGGTCACTGGGCCACGGTGAGAGAAAGGGAGTCATTCAATGGAGTGGGTCCGTTTTTCTCCCCGCGGTTACTGGAGGCCTCCTGTTGATATCAAACCTGCATCTTCCTTGACTCTCATATCAGCCAAAGATTAATATCCCAAATTAATCTGTCAATTTCCCAAACAAACTGACATGTAATTGAAATTACCAAAATGACCTGCTATATCAGACAAATTTGCATTTTTTTCTTTTTTTACTGGGAAAACAGAATATCAAAAATTATTACCGTATTTTCCGCACTATAGGGCGCACCGGGTTATAGGGCGCACCCCCAAAAAATAGTTTTTGGTCCTATATCTTCCATAGATAAGGCGCACCGGATTATAAGGTGCTACAATGGGAACGTCGACAAAACTGTCAGATGATTCAGTCCAACTGATTACCCCCTTAACATTCCCAAAGCTTGCAAAGAAGCAAATACGTGTCGTAGACACGTGCGGATGCGGTGTCCGTACGATGTCACTCAAATACATCATTTCAAATATCATTCGGAAGGTTAAAGTCTTGGGATTCAAGAAATGCCAACCATTCCTTAGTTTCTATTTTCTTTTTCGCTCGCAACTTTACTGTGCATATGACAATAAACACTTGGAATTGAGTTGAATTCACTCAACTCATCACAGCAACATCAAGATCGTTCTAAAACAAGATACCGGGAAAATATAAAGCCGCATAGCTCACCTAAGTTCTCACGTTCAATAATGATACACAATCATGGTCTTCTTACAACCGTGAGTGAAGTAAATCCAGGAGAGTAGAATATTTACAAATACAGACTAATAAAACATGTTTCTTTATGGTGTACTTTAGCAAGCTTGCTAAGCTTGCTACGCCATTGCTAAACTCGGCCAATTGCAGGGTTTGTTTTGGCCATCTAGCCAATCCGAGGCTCCGAATAACTTCAGCCAATAGCGATCGATTCAACGGATGATTGATACATCTTTTTCGGCCAATTGCAGGGTTTGTTTTGGCGCTCTAGCCAATCCGAGGCTCCGAATAACTTCAGCCAATAGCGATCGATTCAACGGATGATTGATACATCTTTTTCGGCCAATTGCAGGGTTTGTTTTGGCCCTCTAGCCAATCCGAGGCTCCGAATAACTTCAGCCAATAGCGATCGATTCAACGGATGATTGATACATCTTTTTCGGCCAATTGCAGGGTTTGTTTTGGCCCTCTAGCCAATCCGAGGCTCCGAATAACTTCAGCCAATAGTGATCGATTCAAATGATGATTGACACATTGGTTAGCCAATGAAACGCCAGTATATAAATCCCAGCATACACCGCGGACTACTCCACGTTCGGGGGAAAATCGAGTCGGCGGCTGTTGCGTAAGTTGCGAGACCTTGCGATTTAATATTGAGCCATATATAAGGCGCACTGTATTATAAGGCGCATGGTCAGCTTTTGAAAAAAAAAAGACTTTTAGGTGCGCCTTATAGTGCGGAAAATACGGTACTTAAAATGAGCAAAAATGTTGGATTATTTTTCCACCTTTACTAACAAGTCGAAGTTCAAATGAAATCGAGTAAGTAAATGAGATGCCAGTGGAACAATTATTTGATTTTTGCTGAGTTTAAGTTCCCGCTGACCTTTGTTGTTTTCGGGTATGGAAATAGGATGACATTAATATTTTGCACTGTCGTGACTCAGAAGCGAACCCAAGAGTCTTTCAGTTGTCTGTTGCAAAGGCAAGACAATAAACAAGGACGTGTCAGCACATCTTTTCAGCTGAAATAGGATGTAAATTATGGATAATAAACTGTGGCAGCTTCCTGCCAAAGAATGCAGCAAAATACACTCTTCCTCTGACTGCATCTAATTAGAACACAGCTAATGAGGGCAAAGATTATGAAACAGCTCCTTTCCAAGTGGCTCGCTTATTCCAAGTGACTCGCTCGTTCCAAGTGGCGAGCTAGAGTGTTCAGGTCGGCAAGTCTTTCCAAGACACGGGCACTACCAGAACCCTAAACGGGTTTTGGAGAGGTGTGACATTGACAAGTCCTTCAAAATAATCTAGCTTCTCATCAACTTGACTTTAAGGAAATTGTATGAATATTTCATAGACCGGATCTTTTATCCCTTTTCGCTGAGGTTCGAACTTTGCATTTGCCTTGGAAGTGACAAGAAGTGGCAAAGCGCTGCTAAGTATTCTCAAAAGGAAGACTTAACCGCCTTCGGTTAAGAGCTTTGCTGGCACTCCAAAAGCAAGTTCGATTTTATCAGCACGGAGGAATATGGCTTCATCACAGTGTGAAATGTAGAAGCACCAATTAACTAAGTTGAATGGTCCATCCATTTATTATCTTCTGCTTATCCGGGGTCGGGTCGCGGGTGCAGCAACCTTAACAGGGAAGCCCAGGCCACCTCCTCCCAGCTCATCCGACAGGATCCCGATGCTTTCCAAGTCCAGCCTAGAGACATAGTCTCTCCAGCGTGTCCTGGTTCGTCCCTGGGGCCTCCTGCGGGTGGGACATGCCCGAAACACCTAACAAGACCGGCTATTGCGCAGCCAAATCTTTTAATATGGACCAGTGAAGCCCGACCAGATCATACCTCTATGGCTGTAGTCTTTGATATATGATACACTGAGTATCCGGTGAGGGTGTTTGAAATTGCTAAACTTGCTAGAAAGCCAAAGAAGTGAGAAATTTGCGTGATGTTCTGTACTTGAGATTGTCCTTCCAATCGATATAATTACGTACGAGATCATTATTTTATCAATACACTGCCTTGGATGTTTTAATTACATTCTTAACTTTATGTTATCAGATTTTATTATGGTACAAGGAGAATTATTACTTTTGGGAACTGTCCAAAAGGGGACGCTGTTGTTCCGTCCGACGGGATCCCAAGGCTTTCCCAGGCCAGCCTAGAGACATAGTCTCTCCAGTGTGTCCTGAGTCGTCCGTGGGGCCTCCTCCAAGTGGGACATGCCCGGAACACCTCATGAAGACCGGCTATTCCGCAGCCAAATCTTTTTATATGGACCAGTGACGCTCGACCAGATGATGCCTCTATGGCTGTAGTCTTTGATATAGGATACACTGAATATCCGGTGAGGGTGTTTGAAATTGCTAAATTTGCTAGAAAGCCAAAGAAGTGAGAAATTTGTTCTGTACTTGAGATTGTCCTTCCAATCGATATAATTACGTACGGTAAGATCATTATTTTATCAATACATTGCCTTGGATGTTTTGATTACATTCATAACCTCATGTTATCAGATTTTATTATGGTACAAGGTGAATTATTACTTTTGGGAACTGTCCAAAAGGGGACGCTGTTGTTCCGTCCGACGGGATCCCATGGCTTTCCCAGGCCAGCCTAGAGACATAGTCTCTCCAGTGTGTCCTAAATCCTCCGTGGGGCCTCCTGCCGGTGGGACATGCCCAAAACACCTCCCGAAGGAGGCGTCCAGGAGGCATCCTTATCAGATGCTGCACCGAACCGTCTGTCGATCTCTCGTTCCAGTCAAATGTTTGTTTTTTTCTATTTGAAACATTTATATGTTAGATTTTTTCACAACCTTGTAGTACTAACGCATCTTGGAACAGTCACACATGAGTCAAAACTAAAGGAATTGCAGAGAAAACCTAACAACTGGAACATCCCTTTAGGCCTTGTAAAATCCTACAACTAATAAACAGGTAAATTATTAATTAATTAATATCAGCAGCTTATGAAATTATATTTTCAAATTCTTTACACAATATTTATCTTATGTATTACCTTAACGTATTTTGCTGTTGATTGTTGCAGAATTGCTTGTCCCAAATGATGTACTATTGAGTAACATCTCTTCGCTGTGTAGGTATTATCCTTATATACGACCTGCATTGTTATTGTTTTGAAGCCCTACTGTGTAATATTTTACCAGTAAATGGCACTGTTGTCAATTGTGAATGGAAACCAGTGCCACACAAGCAAAAAGACAAACATGGCAGCGACATCAGGTATGCATATCACAATATAGACGAAATAAAAAATTGTAGACCTATAATTTTTTTAATAAAAATTAACATTAGTATAATAGTTAATGTATTTTTGCCTGGTATTCAAATCAATGCCATGTTTTTTTTACCTAATAAAGGTTTTTATACCACTAGGAGGACCTAAATATTACACATTGTCCCTTTAAGTTAGAGTTCCAAACTAGAGTTAAGATCGGGCCTAAAAAACCTGACCCAGGCCCACAGGTATTTAAACCGAATCCAGCCTGATCAATTAACTAGATATGACAATTGCAAGAGTGCCTAAAAGGTAAAATGTAATATTTTCTAGAAAACCACAATCAATTAACTCTTCTGGATTCTTCACAGAACAAAAGTCAGAAAATAAATAATACTAGCAATAAAATAAATAACAGCCAATTGTAGGGATTTTTCTATCTTTAATTTTGAAAATCGGTAGGATTGAAACAAATTATTCTTTACTGTAATCAGTAAACAAATTTGCCTCTAAGTGTTGCTTGTGCTCCACCATAAATATTTTTTTTCTCTGAAGGATGCTAGAATTTTCTACACTGATGAAAATTAAATTACGTTACTACTTTGAGTTCTTTGAGTTCTGATATAAATTACTAATCCCAAGAAAACTGATTCAAGGAACCAGGCCAATTGATATCGGACACACAATTTATTAACAGAGAGTATTCATGATAGGGGGAAAGGGGAAGGGAAGGCGCCGGAGGTTATGGGAGTTTTCGACTGCATAAAGTTACTACCACAAAAAAAGTTTCCCGCTATAATACTAGTGGATTTGGGGAGATACCCTTGTTCAGAATTTTTTTTCAAGAACCAGCAAACATGGTGTTAAATCTGAAAATGTTCTCTTACTTGTTGTTGCAGAGAGATTCGGTCTCATGCTCCGGATGGTAGCAACGTATAGCCCACATGCTGTACTCAAGGCCGTAGTGCAATGAGTCAGTCAGGTAGGAAAAAAAGAGGCCGGCTGTTGCGCAGCCAAATCTTTTTAATTGGACCAGTGACGCTCAACCAGACCATGTCTCTATGGCCGTGGTCTTTGATAACTGATACACTGAGTATCCGGTGAGGGTGTTTGAAATTGCTGAACTTGTTAGAAAGCCAAAAAAGTGAGAAATTTGCATCATGTTCTGTACTAGAGAATGTCCTTCCAATCGATATGATTACGTACGGTAAGATCATTATTTTATCAATACATTGCCTTGGACGTTTTAATTACATTCATGACTTAATTTTATCAGATTTGAATGTGGTACATGGTGAATTAGTGCTTTTGGGAACTGTCCAAAAGGGGACGCCGTCATTCCATCCATTCCAGAGGGAATTATTTGAAAAAAGAAGGTGGAAGCCATTTTTGTGCTGGCCTTATTTTCTCTGCACAAATAACCCTCTCTGGATTCGTCACAGAACGAACGTCACAAAATAAATAACACTATTTATGAAATAAATAATGAGATAAAACTCCTTGCCCTTATGTGGGTTTTCGATCAGGAGATGGTGTAATAATAGTCTGCGGTCTGTGCAGCCCTTTGAGACTTCTTATAATGAAGGGGTATGCGAATAAACATGACATGACTTGACTCGTTCAATCCAGAACAACAAATACAACAGACTCTAAAGCTAGATTTACGACCGTTAATCACATGGTACTAAAGGGTCAAAAAATCGATGCACTGACATGCGTAAAAACAAAGACTTTGCAGAGAAAAGGCATTCCGCCGGGCCCATTTCCTTGGGTCTTGTTTCACCCAGAACAACAAAGACAACAGACACTAAAGCTTGATTTATGCATTAGAGAGGCGTTTGTGGTGTGTGTATACTGTAGGGTCATAGATGTGATGCATTAACGTGGGTCAAAAAAGAGCAATGACGAAGAAAGTCAGGCCGCCAACCCCATTTTCTTAAAAAACTCGTAGGTTGAGAAATCAGCATTCGTGTTACATAACAGGAGCCTCTTTTATGTTTCTTCTTACAGTGTCTCAACAATGAATATTAATCGTTTAATGAGCTGCCATAAAAAAATCATTCAGCGATTTAGAGATACAATAAATTGTGATAGTGTGTTGCCCTGACTGTAAACTGTAGTTAAAATGGTGTCCTATATATAAATATATATATATAAATATATAAAAGTAACCGTAGGTTCCTGACCACTGGTTTCACCAATCAGAATGCAGAACACATTTAACGGTGAATATTTGTGAAAAGTAACCGTAGGTTCCCGACCCCTGGCTTAGCCAATAAGAATGCAGAACACGACTAACAATGAATATTCGTGAAAAGTAACGTAGATTCCCGACCCCTGGTTTAGCCAATCAGAATGCAGAAGACATTTAACAATGAATATTTGTGAAAAGTAACCATAGGTTCCCGACCACTGGTTTCACCAATCAGAATGCAGAACACAATTAACAATGAATATACGTGAAAAGTAACCGTAGATTCCCGACCCCTGGTTTCACCAATCAGAATGCAGAACACATTTAACAATGAATATATGTGAAAAGTAACTGTAGGTTCCAGACCACTGGTTTCGCCAATCAGAATGCAGAACACGATTAACAAAGAATATTCGTGAAAAGTAACCGTAGGTTCCCAACCACTGGTTTCACCAATCAGAATGCAGAACACAATTAAAAATGAATATTCCTGAAAGGTAACCGTAGGTCCCCGAACCCTGGTTTACCCAATCAGAATGCAGAACACGATTAACAATGAATTTTTGTGAAAAGTAACCGTAGGTTCCCGACCACTGGTTTAGTCAATAAGAATGCAGAACACAATTAACAATGAATATTTTTGAAAACTAACCAGAGGTTCCCGACCACTGGTTTAGCCAATCAGAATGCAGAACTCGACTAACAATGAATATTCGTGAAAAGTATCCATAGGTTCCCAACCCCTGGTTTGGCCAATCAGAATGCAGAATGCAATTAACAAAGAATATTCGTGAAAAGTAACCATAGGTTTCCGACCCCTGGTTTCACCAATCAGAATGCAGAACACGATCCAAAATGAATATTCGTGAAAAGTAACCGTAGGTTCCCGACCCCTGGTTTAGCCAATCAGAATGAAGAACACAATTAACAATGAATATTCGTGAAAAGCAACCGTAAGTTCCCGACCCCTGGTTTAGCCAATCAGAATGCAGAACACGATTAACAATGAATATCCGTGAAAAGTAACCGTAGGTTCCCGACCACTGGTTTAGCCAATCAGAATAATGAACACAATTAACGATGAATATTCGTGAAAAGCAACCGTAAGTTCCCGACCCCTGGTTTAGCCAATCAGAATGCAGAACACGATTAACAAAGAATATTCGTGAAAAGTAACCATAGGTTCCCGAAGCTTGGTTTAACCAATCGGAAGCAGAACACAATTAACAATGAATATTCGTGAAAAGTAACCATAGGTTCCCGAAGCTTGGTTTAACCAATCAGAATGCAGAACACGATTAACAATGAATATTCGTGAAAAGTAACCGCGATACAACGGGGGACTTGCTATTTCAATCAGTCTTACAACCCTGTGGGGTAGAGTTTAAAATTGGGTTTGAAAAAAACTGATCTGGTGGCAGCTGCGTCGCCTTTCGCCGATCATCTGGCTGCAGCAGATGCTACTTTTCCAATTTAGCGCCGCGTTTCCCGAGTTTTCGCCGCCTCGCCAGCCCAAATTAGCCGACATCTTTATTAATGTCTCATTACAGCTGAGTCAGCCACTCTCGCCCTGAGCGACATTTACACACAAACGCGTTTCCACGTTTTGCATCCTTCCATCAGTCTCCTTGCTAACTTTATTCGTTTTCTGTCAATTCAACGCCTCATTGCCTTTCATTTTCTTGCATTTATCTAGGAAAATGAGCCACGGGGAAACGGATTAAGAAATGGTCTCTTTGTTGTGCAGTGGGACTTTAATGAGGTTTTATGTCTTTTTACTGTTTTGTAGTGCTGCAACCAGTGTTCCCTCTAAACTGCGCGCGTGCGCAATTGCGCACTGCTCGCACATTCTCAGCGCACAAGAAAATCTAGCCGGCGCACAAAAATGAGGGCTCAAAATTACTAATTAAGAAGCGACTTAGGTCAAAGTTACAGTGCATGAAGGTAAAAATGCACGGGTTCCCCTCACGTTGGGTCCTAAATGCGGTATTTTGAAGTCGGGTCGAAGGAGAAGGAAGTTGAGTAAAGTTAGTAGAGTTTGTCGGGGAACCGAGTTCTTCGGCTCGGCTCACTAAAAGGAACCGGCTCTTTCAGGTCCTAAACGGCTCTTCGGGTTGTTTTTGCTTCTTTAATCCCAACATGACCAAATATTATGTAAAAGTATGCACAAAATGACTTAAAGGAAGGGGGGAATAAAACAAAAAAGAAAAAAATACCAAAATGAAAAAGTAGTGAAAAGCTGAGAAATAAAGAAACAAAAGGAAGAGAAAAAAGACGAAAAAATTTAGAAAAAAGCCAGAAAAAAAGAAAAGAAATGTAGGAAAAAAAATAACAGCTCAGAAAAAATAAACACAATGAGATTTTTTTTAAAGGAATTTTTAAAAAAGTAGAAAAAAAAACACGGAAAAAAGAAAGAAAAGTTTGTGTTGCATTGAAATAATTTCCAATTATATCAAGTGAATCTTGTTGCCAACATTGTACTTCCACTAAAAAATGTGATTAAGTACAGTTCTCTATCTTCCAACCGACTCAATAAGCCCCCAAAAATGTTAATATTATGCGACAAAATATATCAGGCAATAAAAAGAAATGGAAATCTTGTGAAAGAATTGAAAGAACATACGATGTTTGTAGGCCGTACAACCTTTGCAATAGTACACGAGTCAATTCATTCAAAAGAGAAAAATAATTTTGCATTGCCGGAAACTCAGCAAAATGTAACTTGATGTCAAGTTTTGGACATGTTTGATAATGAATTATCTTGCCACACTTGGGATTATGGTTGCTCACTGTTGTTTCAAGCGCTGCTCACCGACTTTGTGTGAACGCTCAGACCCGTGGAAAATTACAGGGAACGTTGGCTGCAACTAACGATTATTTTTATGATCGATGAATCGGTCGATTATTTTTTTCCGTATTTTTTTAGAGAACCGGCATTTTTGGCTCAACTCATTAAAAAGAGCCGGCTCTCAAACGGCTCACTTGCTTTGATGATTGATATTACGAAGTATGTTGTATAAAAAAGTTAAGAAAAAAAGGAAGTATAAAAGGAGAAAATTTTAAAAAAGACAGGCTGGTGGTATAAAATGAAATGAAATGATCTGCATTTATATAGCGCTTTTCAAGTCAAGACTTCCCAAAGCGCTTTACAGTGTGCTCCACATTTCCCAATAGCGGCCTTGCAGCCATGTAAGGCGCTAACCTGCGTATTGGGGGTATTAGGGGTTCAGTGTCTTACCCAAGGACACTTCGACATGTAACACGGACGAGTCGGGATTCAAACTGGGATCCCTTGATCCCAAGACGAGCGCTCTACCTCCTGAGCTACTGCCGCCCTTTAATCGGTATATTACCAACAATAATTTGATTAAAACTGAATGAATATATAGATGTATATTATATATTTGTCGCCGATTTACGATTTCAACCTCGATAACACTAAATTTTGGGGACCCATAGATCTCTTTTGGGACCCATACATTTTTGAGCATGCGAGTCCCCGGGATCCATCACTTTTCACAGGTAAAATGAACACTGTATACACCTGCAAATATGTAAAATACTCTTTTTCTACCAATTTATTGCATGCTCATATTGTATTTAGACTTCATCTCATCATTATCTCATTAGCTACACCGCTTATCCTCAGTAGGGTCGCGGGGTGCTGGAGCCCATCCCAGCAATCATCGGGCAGTGAGCAGGGGACACCCTGAACTGGTTGCCAGCCAATCGCAGGGCACACGGGGACAGACAACTCACTCGCCCATTCACACATAGGGACAATTTGGACCGGCCAATTCACATGAAATGCATGTTTTTGTAATGTGGGAGGAAACCGGAGTGCCCGGAGGAAACCCACGCAAGCACGGGGAGAACATACAAACTCCGCACAGTAAGGTCGGGAGCTGGATTTGAACCCACACAGGAGGTGCTAACCACTGCTCCGCCGTGCTGCCCTGCTGGTATTTAGACTTATTGTATTTAATTTTATCCAATCAATAAAAAAGATTTATAAAAAATGTAAGATAACTTTTTTTTTATAAAAAGTCTTGGTGCCCACTACCAGACAGAACGGAATTGTATGCACGGCAGCACAGTGGTTAGCGCGTGGGCGGCACAGTTCTGAGATCATGGGTTCAATTCCAGCTACCAGCCTTCCTGTGTGGAGTTTGCATGTTCTCCCCGTGCTTGCGTGGGTTTTCTCCTGGAACTCCGGTTACCTTCCACATTCCGAAAACATGCATTTCAGGTTAATTGGCCGGTTTAAATTGTCCCTAGGTTTGAATGTCTCTGTGTTCCCTGCAACTGACTGGCAATCAGTTCGGGGTGCCCCTTGCTCACTGCCTGAAAATAGCTGGGATGGGCCTCCAGCACCCCCGCGGCCCTACTGAGGATAAGCAGTGCTGATATTGGATGTATGGAGGGGTGAACGTATTTAGTGGCTCATAAGTCACATGGTACAACAAATCAATGATCTAAATAGTTACCAACTTATTTAATAATCAATTTTAATCAATTGTATCGATTTGTTGTTGCAGCCGTAGCATATTTCTTAGATTGTGCAGCTTTTCACATTTTAACTTCACACAACAAGCATATAATCAGTATTTAAAGAAGGGCTAACTGCTAGCCAGTTTATTACCATTCCAGTCCAAGCATAAATTTTTTTAGAAAGTACTTGAAAACGAAACCTTGTGTATCTTTTATCCTAAAGGCACCTCCTGAATTGAAGTAACCAGGATCAATCATGTTTCTGTTTTGTATTTAAGCTGAAATAACAGTTTTTAACAGCAAAATTATCATATATATGTAATGGAATGGAATGCCTTTATATAGTGCTTTTTAAGTCACTGCAGACTTACCAAAGTGCTTAACAATGTGCTTCACACTTACCCATTCACACACATGTGGCCACAAATGACAATACAAAAAGATTGCAATCTGACACTTTTTTCCACAGTTGCCCTGGCGCTGTCCTCTAGAAGCAGCCCTCATTTGCATTTTCTTTCAACGCATACTAAACATGGGCGCGTGTTTTTAATCGCCATCTTGAATGGTCACATGATCCAAAAACATGTGATGTAAAAAACTCAGCGCAAAACTGATGCAGCTGAAAATGGCGTCAGGTGTACCAGGGCAGGGTCAGGGTTTGGCCGTTGGTGTTCTGCAGCCATAGGCGTGTGTCGGGCCTATCTTCGGTGTTTTTCTTCCCGTTTGACAACTACACTTTGGATGACTTTCTATCCTATGGACATGGGTTTTAGCGCACAAAGGAATCAACTCCCTGCCCTGAAGAATTCACGTGCCAGCGTGATGAGGGGGCCTATGGTGGAAAAAGAGCCGGAGCTAGCTAAGCGGCTAGCGGCGTTATAAGTCTTTGGTACCATCCGTAATCATGGTAAATGTGAACTCACTACCAAATAAGACCAACGAGTGCTGGTGGAAAACATCGAAGCGCACAGGGAGCGCAGTTGCTGTGTTTTGCGGAAACGTGGCTCACGTTTAGCACCCCGGAGCTATTTTAGCTATCCGGCTTCAGCGCCGCTATACAGAGACACGAAAGCCTACGGGAATCGGAGAGGAGACGGACTCGCTAACACGAGGTGGTGTATCCCTGGACACAAAGAAAATGATTTCCATCTGCCGCAGGGATGTCGAACTTTTGGACTGGCGTGACGTCATCCACTCCGCTACAAGCACCCCTAGGGCATCATGTTAATCTGTTATTAAACAACGGGGTAGACTGCTGGAAGTGTGAATTTCCCTACGGGGATGAATAAAGTTTCTATCTATCTATCTATCTATCTATCTAAATAAATTAATTTCAATTCCTTTTTTGGCTGTTAAATCCTGTTCAAATCAGTGGTGGCTTCTACAATTACAAAATGGAGTTTTGTTCTTGAATTTGAGCTTTTAATCAGGTGCACTCTACCGTCCAGAGTTTACGTTCGATATGAAAGAATCGGTTTATTCCGTACAGAGCCTTTTCCTATTTATTTTCATATTTGATCTTTTCTCTTACTCGAATACCTTCTCCATCTACCACCCGTGCTGAAAGCATTCAAGGGAAATCAGCCCAGCATTCCGACCCGAACAGCTTTTCGACTGGTACTCAGTCACAAGCTCACCTTTCCCAACCTTTTTAAATCCACCCACTGGGAATACGCTGGACGCAGACCGGGACGGCCATGCCGGGGAACATAAATTTATGCATACGGTTATAAAACATGCAGAAGCATGCAGTCAAATGTTATGTTAGGCTTCAAAACTCTATCCCTTTAAGTCTCCCGACAATACCCTAGTGAATTAGCCAGCTGCTAGATATCACCAGTGGGAACAATCTGCAAAGCTCTCAGGTTTGGATTTTTTCTGGTTCCTGTTGCTTTTGTTAACCCATTCAATGCCATATGTTTCTCTCAAATGGGAAGATGCCAGTCATATTTAACCCTTCGACTCATGCACGAAACGTCATTCCTCCCTGCCCTGACAATGACAATGGGATTTTATCATTTTTTTTAGAGGGATAAAGGTTCTGTTTGTACTTATCCATATATTCACTTCTTATATTACATTTATATATTCACTGCGGCACAGTTCATGTCATGGGAACCTCCTGCGTGGGTTCAAATCCAGCTCCAGACTTCCTGTGCGGAGTTTGTATGTTCTCCCCGTGCTTGCGTGGGTTTCCTCCGGGCACTTCGGTTTCCTCCCACATTCCAAAAACATGCATTTCAGGTGAATTGGCCGGTCCAAATTGTCCCTAGGTGTGAATGAGCAAGTGAGTTGTCTGTCCCCGTGTGCCCTGTGATTGGCTGGCAACCAGTTCAGGGTGTCCCCTGCCCACTGCCCGAAGATGGCTGGGATGGGCTCCAGCACCCCCGCGACCCTACTGAGGATAAGCGGTGCAGCTGATGAGATGAGATGAGATGTCTAAGGACATCACATGTATGCATAACAAATGTGCTGCAATGAGGATTTCAGCCAGAAGATGGCGTCAGCAAGTAGAATATTTTAAAGTGACATGCCCATCTTTAAACCTAATTAAAATCTGATATCCTAATGCTATTGAAAGAGAGGTTTTAAAATTAGCTTTCTAGCTTAATACTACTTGACTATACCGGAAGAGCTTTGCTAAAACTTTAAACGAGTGCTAATTTAATGCTTCATAAAAATAATAATCAGGGTTGGGTAGGGTTACTTTAACTTGATTTCTCTCAATTACTTTTGGATTACTCCAATACCAAATATGCTAATAAAAGACAAAATAAACTAAATATGAATAAAATTCCTAAATTTTGTGCAGGCTTACATGGAACGGCAAAAATGTTGGCAAGCTCTTTGGATTTATTTTCATTTTGTTTCTGTCGCATTTGATGTTAGTTTTGCCGGAGATCAAAGAGATCAAAGCCAGGAGAGAAAGCTTACCACGTGTTGTGAGTCATCATTTTATTCATATTAAGTTTCTTTTGTCTTTTATTAGCATATTTGGTATTGGAGTAATCCAAAAGTAATTGAAAGTAATCCAATTAAAGTAACCCTACTCAACCCTGTCAGTGATACTATGGATACACTGGTCCGTGAAATGGGCGGCACAGCGGATGGGTGGCTAGCTCGCAGCCCCACGGTGCAGAGGTTCCGGTTTCAAGTCCAGTTACCGCAGTGTCCCTGTGTGGAGTTTGCATGTTCTCCCCTTGCCTGCGTGGAGAGAAAGCTTACCACGTGTCGTGAGTCATCATTTTATTCATATTTAGTTTCTTTTGTCTTTTATTAGCATATTTGGTATTGGAGTAATCCAAAAGTAATTGAAAGTAATCCAGTTCAAGTAACCCTACCCAACCCTGTTAAAATTACAATATACAATATGGCGCAGGGCCAAACACCAACTTTACTATAACCAGCATACTTGTGGTTGTACTTCAAGGTAACGCCGTATTTCAAAACCAACAGGCGCTAGCCTACCTGCTGTCCCCCCCCTTTGTACCCGGCCCCCACAAAAACTGCTCCGCACGTCATCGTGTGTGATTGAACACGAGACGGGAAACGGTCCCGTGTCGCCACCGCGTTATTATATTGAAGCGGACCGAGGGTTGTCGGTTCGTCGGCGTCTCGTGGCCCGAACCGCTTCCGTCAAATTCGATTACTTCCATCCATCACTTTTAGTGTCTTTGTGCCGCTTCCTTTTGTGCGCGCCCTTGCAACCTTACAAGAGTGCACTCATTATCTCGGACACGCAGAGACGTTCGTGTGTCGCTCGGCCCTGGATTTATTCCTTGGGGAGGCTGCGTTTATCGAAATTTATCTTGGGGAATATTCTTAGTAACCGTGCAGTGTTGAATTAAGAGAGAGATACTGAAATACTTTTGCATTGTCCAATCTTTACAATCAAGCGCCGAATATGTGGAATTTTTTAGAAAAACATAAATAATAGTAAATGGTCTGCATTTATATAGCGCTTTTTAAGTCAAGGAAGACCTCCCAAAGCACTTTACAATGTACTTCACACTTACCCATTCACTCACACACTCACACACCAATAGAGTCAGCTATGCAAGGCGCCTGCCTGCTTATTGGGGGCATTAGGGATTCAGTGTCTTGCCCAAGGACACTTGGACATATAATACAGAGGAGCTGGTAATCAAACCTGCAACCTCTTGATCCCAAGACGAGAGCTCTACCTCCTGAGCTAACCATTCATAATTAACGCTAATCTCTTTTTATATACATATCAGGCCTTATCAGTGTGATTTTTGTGTAATGTCATTAATTGATAGCTTAATCTATTTGGCTTCATGCTGTCTGCTGCCATTTTTTTTAAACACAGCAAGCACGCTGATATCTCATCGTCTAATGCAGCTGTCGCAGTGATGCTGATTGCTACACTTGCTTTAGTAAGCTTCTTGGTTTTAGCTTTCGGGAGACTTTCATTTTCCTCTTTATCCCTATCTCTCTCCGCCTGTCTGTATGTATACGCAAAGCACGGATGCTTTACCAGCGGGCACACTTGGCTGCTCCTGAGCAGGCTAATTACCAGGCTTAGGGGCCGGTCACACAGCAAAATAATTTTGCCCTGCTCAATTCTTCAGAGCGCGGGTTCGCAGCCTTTCACGAGCGTATTGAGGCTGATCCACGGCCAGAAGTTTCTGGTCGTGAAGCAGATGCCGTTGGGCGCTGTTGGACGTTTAGAGACCGCCATATAGACGAGATAGAGCTGTGCTTTACTCGCGGTCGCAAATTTTCACGTGGTTGGCCGCGTTCAAAACTTTTGAGCAGCTCAAAAGTTTGAGCACGTGTTTAAACCGCGTGCCGCACACGTGGTCAACACGAGGAAATGACGCGGAAATGACGCGGAACGACGTGCTCTGGCCGCGGCCAGGGCGTGGTTACACATGGGTAGGACGGGAAATTTCAGCGGGTAATCGTGGGTGGAGCATGGTAATAGCATGTTCTGCGCCTGTATCGCGGTGTTATTACGTGAAATTAGCGTGTTACGCGTGTGACAGTCAAACGCCTTTCTCCGCGCATAAACAGCGCGAATGCCGAGCATCAGTTGTGCTCGTGACGTCAAGGGGGTGAACATGGATCCCCGTCAGCGTAGTTTCTCTTCATTTCGAATAAATCTTTCGGTGCATTCGCAGTGGTCGCAACAAAGCCTTAATGCCAGGACCTTAGCTTGGCCTATAGGCTGAGAGTAAGAATCCCGACTCCTAAGCTTTGAAGCATATTATGATCTTATCGATAATGAGTAATGATTATAAAAGATAGACCAACAACACTTAATTCCACCTCCACCCCGTCAGCATAGTGATCTCGTATTGATCCAATTTTATTTTTTGACATATCTTTTCAAGACTTTAAAATAAAATGATGTCAAACCTTGAAATATTGATAAACACGTGACTGTGTCTTGTGCGGTTATGAATTTTACAGCCCGGTGCCGAAATTTGCATACCCTCACTACTACAACCACATTTACCTCGTTTCTTCTCACAATTAGGGAAAGTATTGGCGAACATATATCCAAAACCACTCCGTCTTGCATTTGTTGGAATTGTAATACAATTTAAACCATTCCGTCTCTGTTTATGATGTGAACGTAATCGAACGGTAAATCCTCCCCCCCTCGCGTGTACGCGCATTCAGCTGCGCTTCCAACGAAAGCGATCGTATTCTATATAAAACGCTTATTAAAACTATAAAGCGAGCTAATTATAACAATTGGGAGATCTTAGTCTATATAACGCGTTTATTTTAACAATAAAGTGCGATCGTATTCTACAAAATGCGATTGTAAACGTGGATGAAAAAGTCACGCGAGGGGGTGGGGTAGTGCGGGTGTTGTGTAGAAGTTGGATATGGGCACATCACCGGCTCGGGAGCTTTTATACCCGTTTGCCACACGAGGAAATGACGCGATGAGGAAGCGGAACAGTCGCCGGCGTCTTTTTTCCGGCCATACCACAGATGAACAGCGGGTTGGCCAAATTTGCGCATTTTCCATCCCGGGCAACCACGGGCAAAAAAAAAACGCAAAATTTTAGCCGTGATTCAGCCGCAAATGTCTGTGTGACCGGCCCCTAAGATCATCCTCAGATAAATCTGGCACTTCTACTGTATATCGTGTAAAACATTAATAGGTTTTATAGAATTTCCATGAACTATCTTGATATGTTGCATCTGTCATGTTTGCTGATTCGGGTCACCTGTGAATGCCCCGTTGGCGCCAACAGCCTTGAGCGCTGATTGGCTCATTGACTCTTTTTAAACCCCCGCCTTCCAAGAGGAAGCTGTCAGACCGCCCTGCGAACCTACACTTTTGCTAAGCAAGCACCGTACCCTCCGACAATCTCCTTGGAAAAACAAGAGCAAAAACACAGGAAAAATAGAGAATCTCAGGGCTTGACGTGTCAAAACAGAGTCTCGCAGACGCTCCAACGTCAGACGACTCACAGGACAGCGTTTAAGTAGTCACAGGGAGCAGTCTGTCAACAAGTTTCAGCTGGTGTCCATGGTCGCCATAGCACCCGTGACAAATGTATTAATATGAAGTGAGGAAATACAGACTTCTTCCATTTCCTTGAAATAATTCTAAGAGTAAGAAAAATACCTGCTTGTCTGATTTGATTTCCCCCTATGTTCCTCCTCTGAACCTTCATTTGAAAAATTCTGGTCTACCTGTGACTCCAAGAGCCAAGAAGAAAGGCTTGAGAGTGTTCTCCATCTTACCTCCTGATATAAGCACTTCCACCTCAGTCATAATTTTATTCACATTTAGTTTATTTTGTCTTTTATTAGCATATTTGGTATTAGAGTAATCCAAAAGTAATTGAAAGTAATCAAGTTAAAGTAACCCTACCCAACCCTGCGTATTACCTATATTAATTGTTGCTTTTGACTATGTTTTTGCAGCCTGGTCATCCTGGAAGGGGATTACGTTTGTGTGGCTACTTCTCTAGGTTTCTTATTTTCTCCATGCTGATGTTTTGAGTTTTTTGTTGCCGGTTTTAGATCAGGGGATGATGTAATTGTGGCCTGAGCAAGCCTTGTTATTAAGGGCCATATAAATATATGTGACTTTGTCACGGAAAGGACCAGGAGGCAGGAAGTGTGAACTCATTTGCATGTACGATCTGTTACTTTAATCTAGAAAATAAAAGTTGTCCAAGATGCAGGGACCAAAGACAAAACAAAACAGGCTTAAAGGCAACCAAAAATTCAAACTAGGTAATACTCCCAAAAGAGGCTTAAAGGCAATCAAAATCACAAATTAGGCGTTTACTCAGAACAAACGGGCATGAACAGGTTTTTCCTCAAGTTAAGCAATGGTCTGGGAATGGGCAGTCCCAAAAGGAGCGCTTAAGTATCCCACACGCAATCAAGTCAATCTGTCTCAGCCGGTGTCAAGGGGCGGGACCAGCTGGGTGCCATGACGACCGTGCAGGACATGACAGACATGACTTGAAAAGTATTTTAATCCTCATTTAAATCTACATTTTTTTAATACCTCAAATTGTTTCCCGGTTTCAAAGGAAAACTGATACGTATGGTTTTCCTCATCCGCCAAGAAAGACCTTGATGCGGTTTCCACCTTTCCCGTTGTTAACTCACCTCTACCCATGCAGTTGCAGATTGAGAATTAATTATCACCCTTTTCCCCGTTAAAGAAAGGCGTCTCGTTAATGGCGACGGATGCTCAACTCGCTCCTCGTGCAATCACCATTAACTACAATGTCTGTCTTCTTCGGCATTCATTACCAACACTGATGTAAACTTATTGCACCCCCTTGGACAACAAGGGCGTTTTTGATGGGCTCTGTTCATGGAAATAGATGTCTTCGTTCCAGGCGATAATGGCATTGACTGGCTGCTTTGGATTGTTATTAGAGGCGTTATTGGATGGAGGCCGCAAGGCAGCAGAGGATGGGAGCGAGCGGAATGTTTGTTTGGGTGGAATTTGCCATCATACAAGAGCTGCATAACCAATAAGGCGAACGCTAGCGAAATACTAAAACGTTTTCGAATAAACACACAGGGGCTCTTGGAAAGTACCGTATAGCATCACCTATTTTGATTATTACAAAAAAATCCACAGATAAATACTGTGTTTTCCACACTATAAGATGCACCAGGTTATAAGGTGCACCCCCCAAAACATAGTCTTTGCGATATATTTTTCAAATAGAGTCCGCATGGAAGTAAAACTGTCAAGAACCAGAACAGGATCAGGACTCAAACGCGTGACGTTCTTACACAAGCCTTTTATTTTAGGGCGGCAGTAGCTCAGGAGGTAGAGCGCTCGTCTTGGGATCAAGGGATCCCAGTTCGAATCCCAGCTTGTCCGTGTCACATGTCGAAGTGTCCTTGGGTAAGACACAATAAGCAGGTTAGCGTCTTACATGGCTGCAATACAAGGCCGCTATTGGGAAATGTGAAGCACACTGTAAAGCGCTTTGGGAAGTCATTGACTTGAAAAGCGCTATATAAATGCAGATCATTTCATTTCATTTCATTTTATTTTACGGGAAATTGGGAGTCATGCACGTTAGGCAGCAGTCCGGCGTGAAATGATAGGAAGCCAGAGGCCGACGAGATCGATACCAACTGCCCGAGTAGAGATCGGACAGATGGGGTCGATACCAGACAGGGCGGACAGACAGGATTGATAATGAAACATGATATCGAAAATAAACAGGACAAACAAG
Organism: Urocampus carinirostris; assembly: GCF_059441175.1. Taxonomy (NCBI): domain Eukaryota; kingdom Metazoa; phylum Chordata; class Actinopteri; order Syngnathiformes; family Syngnathidae; genus Urocampus; species Urocampus carinirostris. The sequence continues at coordinate 33,570,876 of NC_142357.1, read as the reverse complement.
ACGGGAATGAAAACTGGAGAGAATAATAAACAGGACAAAAATAGACGGGAACGAAACTGGGAATCGATATTGAACAGGACAACAATAAACGGGAACAATACCGGACTAGAAACACCAACAGGGAAACGGGGTCGAGTCAGAACCCACGTCTTGCGGGGCAGAAGTTCGTTGACGGACCGACAAACGAAGAGCAAGAGTACTGAGCTTAAAAAGATGGAAAGCCAATCTGTCGATGAGCCGCAGCTGGCGCCACACGGGCGGGGCCAATTGGGCGCCCGTCACAAGTACTACAGAGAGGGTTGTATAAAAAAATACATGCAAAATGAAATAATTTAAATTAAAATGACCACATCTGGTTTTACCACTAAAATTAATCAAATTATACATGAATGCTTACTGTTTTGTCCCGACTCCAAAATATCCCCCTTTTCGCCAGCTAGACAGCTAGTAAACAGTGTCCCGAAAAAAACATACTTATTTGCTTCGGTTGCTGTTTTTTGGGACAATGACCTCAATCCTTACCCTTTTGCTTTCTATTGGCAAGAGAGTACTCTAAGACCACTCTATATGCTTCTCAAAGGCAGAACAGTTACCGTTTGCAGTTTCATATAACAATTCAAACAAAAGTGGTTAATTCTGTACTAAACACTTTACGTAGAACTCTAATTTGATTATATGGGTTACGTTCTAAAAATAAGTACACAAATAGCTACCAGTTTGATATGCATTTCTAAAATAAGGTATGTTACTACTATACTGTTACTATGGTTTTAAAAGGTTAACTATAAAAAAATACTGGATGACCCAACACTGCTGAAATATTTAAAGTAGAGGTTCACGGGCTATTCAGCTGTCGTTATGAGGCTGTGGGCAACACGTTGGGGACCCCTGGTTCGGTAAAACAAATTGTAGAATACAATGCAAGATGGAAATCCAGTGGCCTACTGTGGCTATTAATACTAAACCTTTAGCTCCATACCAAATTTGTGATGTGTTGTTAGCGAACGAACCTGCTCTTATGGACCGACTCTTGGAATCAAAATTTATTTAAACAACTAGAAAGACGTGATTTTGGTTTTCAGGTCCGACGGGAGGGCTGAGCCCCGAACGCAGTCCCCTCAAGGAGCTCAGACTGAGCAACACAGGGAAGAATAATATTTATGAAAAGATTTGTTAAAATCACATTTTAAAATTGTAAATGATATCAGCCCATCTTGCAACATTTAAAACCACTGACCATACGTTCTTCTCATATCCAATTTTACAAGAGTTCTGGCAAGATATTCAGCTCTGGATCACTTCTGTCATCTCCACTTTTCCCACCAACTTATCAAAAAATCATATAATGCTTGGATTTATTAAACTCAACAAGAATGATAAAAATGCAATACATTTCATTTTATACACAGTCCAATTTTTCATTCACAAAAAAATATCAAAAGTATAAACCTGTTTTCAGAGATTTGTTAGTGAATGTGGTTTCCTCGTTGAATCTTCGAGTTTTATGAATACTCTTAGTGTCCAAGGGATATATGAAATACTTAAGAATTCCCTCATCCATCCATTATCTGCACCGCTTATCCTCAGTAGGGTCACGGGGGTGCTGGAGCCCATCCCAGCTATCTTCGGGCATTGGGGAGGGGACACCCTGAACCAGTTGCCGGTCAGTCACAGGGCACACAGAGACTTTCTTTAGTTTATTTAATTGATTTATTTTTTCTCTCTACAGCACCGTATGCTCTCTTGAAGATTCTTAACTTTGTATTCTATTTCATGTTAATTGGGTTTGCATTTGCAATTTTTCAATAAAAATGTAAAAAAAAGTATGGGCCAAAGCCTTCAAATCTCACCCTGAAGGCGACTGGGTAGATTTCTGAGCCTAGCAACATGTAAAAGCGGAAATGTTATTGGTGAAATGCTTACTTATGAAATCACACATCTGGAAGCAGTGTGGGCAAGGGGGAAGCTCACAGTGTGGAAATATTTAACAAGTATTGATAGACAAAATAGAATTAACATCATATGATTCAGACCTGCAGAGAAAGCTTTGCAGACCCTCACATACAACCACTGTGAAAATGCTTGAAGCAGTAAGACCCTGAAAGGGGAACTCGGTTATAGCGAGAGATTACAGGACTATTTTAGACAGGAAGAGCAAAACGTGGTCGGGATCAAAAACGAGTCGTAAGCCGGGACGGGAGAGCAAAACGTGATCAGGGTCAAAAAACAATGAACAACAGATAAAAAAATAAATAAAGCTTTCTTTTACATTTCTTAGCATTACAATGTCGACGGCGGCGCAGTGGTTAGCGCTTGTGCGGCACAGTTCATGTCATGGGAACCTGTCGTGGGTTAAAATCCAGCTCCAGACTTCCTGTGCGGAGTTTGTATGTTCTCCCCGTGCTTGTGTGGGTTTCCTCCGGGCACTCCGGTTTCCTCCCACATTCCAAAAACATGCATTTCAGGTGAATTGGCCGGTCCAAATTGTCCCTAGGTGTGAATGAGCGAATGAGTTGTCTGTCCCTGTGTGCCCTGCGATTGGCTGGCAACCAGTTCAGGGTGTCCCCTGCCCACTGCCTGGAGATTCTCTGATTTTCCTTCCCTCTCTCCCTCTTCCCTTCTCTAATTTTCTCTCTCTCTCTAACTCTCTTTTTTGTCTCCCTCTCTTTCTCTCTCTAACTCTCTTTTTTGTCTCCCTCTCTTTCTCTCTCTCTCTCTCTCTCTCTCTCTCTCTCTCTTGAACTCTCTCTCTCTCTCTCTCTCTGTCTTGCGATTTCTCTTATTCTCCTCTCTCTCCCTCTTTTGCTCTTTGTCTTTCCCTTTCTCCCTTTCTCTCCCTCTCTTTCTCTCTCTCTCTCTCTCTCTCTCTTTCTTCCACCCCTTTTATCCACTCTGTCTCTGTCTCTTTCACTCTCTGTGACTCTCTTTTTCTTTTCCTTTGTTGCTCTTGGTCTCTTTCTCTCTGTGTCTTTCAACCTCATTTGCTCTAACTTCCTTTTTTACCTTTCTCTATTTCTCTTTCTCTCTGTCTCTCTTGGTCTCTCTCACCGCCTTCCCATCTCTCTATCTCACTCCCTTTCTTTTCTCTCTCTTTGTCTTTCTCTCTTCTTCTGATTCTCCTTCCCTCTCTCCCTTTTCCCTTCTCTAACTTTCTAACTCTCTCTCCCACTTTATCTCTCTCTCTCTCGCTCTCTCTCTCTCTCTCTCTCTCTCTCTCTCTCTCTGTCTCTCTCTCTCTCTCTCTCTCTCTCTCTCTCTGTCTTACAATTTATCTTATTCTCCTCTCCCTGACTCTCTTGCTCTTTGTCTTTCCCTTTCTCGCTCTGTCTCTCTTTCGCCATCTAACTTTCTCCCTCTCTCTCTCTCTGGCTATCTTCATCTTTCTCTCTATTCTCTCTCTCTCTGACTCCCCATCCCTCCCCACCTATCTCCCTCTCTCTCTTTGTCTTTCTCTCGTTCTCCTTCCCTCTTCCCTTCTCTAACTTTATCTCTGTCCCCCTTTCTCTCTCTCTCTGACTCTCTTTTTTGTCTTTCTCTCTTTCTCCCTCACTCTCTTTTTCTCTCGGACCCTCGTTTCTCTCTCTCTCTCTCTTCCACCCCTTTTCTCCCACTCTGTCTCTTTCACTCTCTGTGTCTCTCTTTTTCTCTTCCTTTGTTGCTCTTTGTCTCTTTCTCTCTCTTTTGCTCTAACTTCCTTTTTTCCTTTTCTCTCTTTTCTCTTTCTCTCTTCCTACCCTTCGCGCTTTCTTTTCTCTTTTCTCTCCTTCCGTCTTTCTATTTCTCTTTGGAATTCTTTTTTCCTCTCCCTTTTTTCCCCCTCTCTCACGACTTTTTATCTTTTGTTTCTCACGCTCTCTCCCTCTCTTTCTTTTTCTTTCTTTGTCCCGCCCTCTCTTCTTTTCCCTCCCTCTTTCTCTTATTTCTTTATCTCTCTTTATCTTCCTCTTAAATCCATTAGTCCGGCCCCTGACAGAATGTTTGTTCTATGATGTGGCCCCCGAGTTAAAATGAGTTTGACACCCCTGCTATAGAATATAAGTGTGTTTTAGGCCTATATTTAAACAGCTCCACTGAGGTTGCAGATCAAATCTCAGAGGGAAGATCAGTCCACAGCACAGTTAACAATGTTCACCTGTGATTTTTTTTTTTCTTGTACCAAAGCATTGCTTTAAAACCCGGAAGGCAAAGCACAATACAAGTCTAGACCAGGGGTGGCCAACCTGGTCTTCAAGAAGATGTCCTGCATGTTGTTGGGGTTTCTCTCCTCCAATGCAAGTCATTCCAATCACCCGGATCACTATCAAGCTCCTACAAAGCAAGCATCACCTGAGTTGACGAAGAGAAACCTTCAAAACTTGCAGGACAAGCGGCTCTCGAGGACCAGGATGACCACCTCTGGTCAAGACGAGCACAAAAGTTAAATCCATAATGCGTCAGAAGGTCAATGTAAACCAGGGGTGTCAAACTCATTTTAAATCGGGGGCCACACAATAGAACAACCATTCTGTCGGGGGCCGGACTAGTAGATTAAAGAGAAAGAAAAAGAGAGATAAAGAAATAAGAGAAAGAGGGAGGGGAAAGGAGAGGGGGCGGGACAAAGAAAGAAAAAGAGAGAGCGTGAGAAACAAAAGATAAAAAGTTGTGAAAGAGGGTGAAAAGAAAGGTAGAGGAAGAAAGAAATCCAAATAGAAATAGAAAGACAGAGGGAAAGAGAAAAGAGAGAAAAGCAAAAAAGGAAGTTAGAGCAAAAGAGGTTAAAAGACACAGAGAGAGAAAGAGACAAAGAGCAACAAAGAGAAAAAGAGAGACACAGAGAGTGAAAGAGACAGACAGAGTGGGAGAAAAGGGTTGGAAAAGAGAGAAAGAAAGAGAGAGACAGAGAGAGAGAAATAAATACAAGTACAGTGTCTTTGTTCGACGCACCTTGCTTTGGCAACATCAAGTTGACATATTTCAACCTACAGCTGGTTATTCTCTTGTGCTTCTCTGAGTGTTGTCTCGCGGGCCGGATTCAATCCCTTAGCGGGCCTGATCTGGCCCGCGGGCCACCTGTTTGGCCCCCTTTTGATGTAAACCATGAACAGATCCCAGCCACTTGTCTGGCCTGACACATTAAAGCGATCCCAGCAGTGTTTACTGAGGTCACCCCGTCCCTGCAAACACGTTGGCATCACAAAAAACAACAAAAGACTACAAACAAGGTCGCTTGCCTCATTCCTACCCTTCGGAATGCAAATTAGGAATTCTCTCTGGATATTAAAGGTGATTTTGTGCCTGGTGTTCAGAAGGTAAATATATGCAGCTCACAAGATGTGAGCTACGTAAAAAACAACCAAGTCAAAGTGATGTACAGGTTCTCCCCTACTTACGAACATTCGAATTATGTAAAACGGTAGATACGAACTTTTTTTTCGGAATGTCGAAAAATATTCGGACATTGCTGTAAATTAGATTTTGTATTGCGTTCACCTTTTCAGGGCAGTACTGTAGTTCTTCTTTCCGCCACTACTGGCGTGTGGCGCTGTGAGTGTCATGATTGCCCTATTTTGTCAGGAGACCGGACCAGAACGGAGGCAGGAAGGGAGAACTCATTTGCGTTGACGATCAAAACTTTTATTTAGCAAAATAAAAGTCGTCCAAAACTCAGGTACAAAACAGAACAAAAACAGGCTTTCACTCAAAACGTGAAAACACAGATTTGCTCCGAATCAAACAAAACAGGACAGAGCAAAACAGAACGGAAAATGCAGACAGAAAATGCAATGAACCAGCACCCGCAATACCCACAACCCACCCTTAAGTAGCACACACGCAAATTAGCTGATCTACTGCAGCCGTGCCCAGGGGGCGGGGCCAGCCGGTCGCCACGGCGACCATCCAGGACACGACATATTTGGAACACCTGTGGCAGCTTGATTGGCGCCAACAGCCCGGACAAGCTGATTGGTGGCCACACCCTTCTTAAGCCCCCGACTTGAGTTCAAACTTTGTCAGATCGTTGCGAGCTGTTGTGTTTTACTCAGTGAGCGTTCCCGTCCAACTCCGTGTTAAAACCTTTCCTGCCTGATTCCTGTTTTTCGACCCGTTTCTGAACCCGACTACGCCTGTTTTGCCTGCCGCCTGCCTACCACCACTATTATGAACTGATCTCCAGCCCTGGTCAAACGACTTGCCATTCCCGCCTGTCTTCTTCCGACACGGAAGTGTCACTCCCATCTTGCTCGTTCCCACTCTCCGCCAGTCTTCGGATCAAGCAATCAAGCAAGCCTTACTTTCACTCTCTTTCCATAAAATCTGAGAAACGCATGCAATTGAGTCCTGTGTCCGTTCTGGTCTGTGATAGTGAGAGGTCACCCAGCATCCACCCTGAAGAAGAAATCTGGCGTCCTCTTCCTTGTTCATGTGGGAACATTCTTTACTGTCTATACTATGTCTATATTATCTCCAGTGCGCTAAGAAGTTTTACATTTTTATTGTTTACTATCTCGTGCATCCATTCAATTAGGTTGGTGTAAAGTGTAAAGAAGACGCAAGCCGTTCCTTTTAAAACAAAAGTGGAATAAGAAAGCTTGATGCGGTTGACAAAATGATTGGGTCGCTTTTCTTCAGCCACTCTTTACCACAGAGGAGGACCTCTTGAAGCTTATCTTCCAAAAGTAAGTTACACTTTATTTTTATAGAGCATATCATTTTATGAAATATTTATTTTTGAACACAAAACAATACAGGTTACTTATACAAGCCTTAAAAATGCTTAATAAATAATTTAATAAACCTTAAACATACAAAATCTAGCAGTGGAGCAACTTACAAACAAATTCAACTTACGAACGATCATCCGGAACTATCTCGTTCGTAAGCAGCGTCTGTTTTCCCATGCTACATTGTGAAGTTGTGTAGCCCGTACTCCAATTCAGCACTACACCTGTGTCAACAACAGCGACAAACTCACAAGAGGCTTAAAATAACTGGAACCGAAGAAGCTACTCATGAATAAATCATAAAATGAAAAATAGCTTTGACTATTTTTATCCGTTTTTTTGTCTCTCCTGGATGTTTGTTTAACTTTTTTTTACACTTTGTCTTCCTCTGTTGTGTATTCCTTGCCTCCCTTATCTTGAGTTTTTGAGAATGTCAGCTGACAAAGACCTAATACAGAGGTCAAACAAATCAATGTTAGCAATAAGGACTGTACATAGCCTGTGTCATTTTTACTATGTGTCAAGTTGGTGGGAAGGGGGACAGCTACTTTCAGTATTGATCTGGACTTTTTTAGCTATTGATTGCGTAAAAAATGAACACACAACGGGTCTGGTGGCTGCTTTTGTGCTAGCTTAGCTTCTTTGGTGTATATCTACTGTATGTGTACATTTATTGTCAAATCAGCTGATGTAATTTCAGATAGATATTAAGATACATGGTACAGTAAACCCTGGGATATGGCATTAGGGATTTACAAATAAAATGTAAATGTTCTGCATTTTATATAGCGCTTTTCAAGTCAATGAAGACCTCCCAGAGCGCTTTACAATGTGTTTCACCCTTTTACTCACTAACTAACCGATAGCAGCGTCAGCCATGCAAGGCAACTTCCTGCTCACCGGGGGCATTACAATATTTTCACTTTACAGTGTGCAATGAAATATTTTTCGGCCCCTCTCTACGGCATTTTCCCCACTATACGTCATCAACTACAAATAATTTCCGTGTCCAACAAAACATATAGGTTTCTATTACCAGTTACAGTCTCTAAAATGCCTGTTTGTGACTGGTTAACATATCAAAGGCTGGTCTGCTATTGGTTTGCGTCACAGCATTTTGAAAAAGCTTGTATGCTATTGGCTGAACTACCTCCCACAATGCCTTCATGCCTCTTCATTCAGTTCAGACTGTGCATCAGTAATAGAATATCGTATTTTGGGGAATGTATTTATTGGCTATGGCAGTGTCTGAAACTCATGACAAAAAGTTACCGGACACCAGGTAACCAGCCATAAAGTTACCTGCCCCATTTTTCACAACTTGAAACACAATAAGACGACTAATCTAAAAAAAAACATTGTATTAAGGACTGATAATCAGATAATCTTCATTCACGCAATGTTTGAAGTTGTGTCGTCTTCTACAAGCCACGTGAACTCCTCTTTCCCGATGCTTTTAAAGTACGTTTACGTTTTGTAGCGTCATCAATTTTGTTAGCTTCTTTTGAATATTTCTTCTGGGGCTGAGGTTTTGGCTTGATTCCTAGTAAGGATATGTCAGAGTGTGCAGTTTCCTCATGGGTGAGAAGATAAGCAGGACATTGTGGTTCAGCCTTTAAGCATATATATTCCTCAAAAGCAAGCAAACAAAAACACGGCTCCATTCAATACAACATGGTAATCAACAATTAGCATAACGAAATATAGTGCGTGTGTAATGACGTCACACAATGAAAAACGTCTTACCCCAATCTTAACAATTCCTAACCACGTATCCATTTTTCTTGTGTTCTCTGTGCGTCTACTTTGGAAAATCGTATGCAAATGCACGACCGTATAACGCTCGCGAAAGTCCGGAAGCACGAAGTGTTTTGATGCAGGCTTCTGATTGGCTGCTGAGTATGCAAATTTCCAAACAAACCGAAATTCTGAAATTTCCAAACGAACCGAAATTCCGAAATTTTCAAAACGAACGAAGATTTCAAAATTGGTATTAAATGTTTTATTTGTTAAAAAAAAAAAGGCAGACATTATTTCAGACACTGTCTATGGGTCCTAAAGCTTGCAATGATGCTTAATGGAAATGTAAAAACTTGTGCAGATCAAAATGTCCTTATACAAGGTAAGGACAGTTGGGTACCATTGTATCCAATCACCACATACCCGTGCCCAGTTTTAAACACGATTAGCACCCACTGGTGGAAGGAGGCACACCAGACTCTGACAGCATCCAGGAGTCTACTGTACTACCTGTCATGATTACTGATGTGATGCACCTGTGCCCGCTCCTTTGGCGCCAACTGCCTCAGACTCTGATTGGCTCCCTGTCACTATTTTAACCCTCGTCTTTCTGTCACCTGTTTTCAGTCCGTCTGCGAACCTCAGTTTACGCTAGGCAAGCTTTTCAACCCTGACTCACTCCTGTTTTGGCTCCCGTCTGTTTCCCGGGTTTGACCCGTTTTTTGTTCTCAACCCTGTTTTTTGCTCTCCTGTCCCGACTACTGACCTGTTTTTTCTGCTCCCGACACCGCCATCGCTCGCCACGAAAGTGCCACTTCCGCGTTTAGAGCGACTTGCCCCCCGCGACCAGCATTCACCGGATCGTGTGTGCAATCCTTTCCCTTCTTCCCAATCAAACTGAGAGAAACACACGCAAGTGGGTCCCTGTCTCTGTTCTTATCTTGACAGTACCTATTCTCCCAAAAACCCAAACTAATAATTATCTCCTAATTTTAGAGCATGTGTATCCACACATCCTAGAGTAATGAAGTAAAAATCACAATTCCCGCCAACCCAAAACGCCATTTAAAGTTATTAAACACACAGTTATTCAATTTAACCTAGTCTCTGCAAAAATTGGGTTTCATTAGCAAATTCCTGACTCGGACAAAAACACAGCAATCTTGACATTCGGAGATAATGTCACGAAGAGGGCAAACGGCGGTGGAAGTTATCAAGACACAACTTTGTTCGACGGAACGCCACCGGGATGAATATCTCCGATATCGCGGGGATTTATCAGCGTTCCGACCAAGACATTTGTTTGCGGCCGGCTTGACAGTGGGAAACTGAGAAAAGGTGGTAATGACTCGTTCTCGGGAGGTGGAACTGGGGAAGATGGATGGCATCGGGGAAGGGGAATAGAAGGATGCAGGCGATGCAACAGCTAAAGAAGTTTTTCTCGAGAAAATCTTCACCTCCTGAAACCTCATTTGGAGATTAACAGGGATGTAATCATTCAGGATGCCCTGAGTTTTTCACCTCTAAAATATTTTCGACTGGTGATGACCGGGAGTGTATTCTTGGTTTTAAAAATAAAAATCAACCTGAAATTGAGCTTCTGAAAAATACATCACGTCCAGGGTTTCACTAGGCAGGGTTCCACCAAATTTAACTTACGATACAAATTATTACAGTTAATATATCCCTTTGTCTCCTCTTTTTCCTTAGCCATTAGCTGGGCTTTGGCTAACACGACAGAGTTAACCCTACGACAGTTGAGCCGTTTGAATTGGTTGTGTGTCACATTCAGTCCATTCGTCCCCAAAGTCGTTTGGACACGCATAGCTTACCGCCATCCAGAGTTTAATTCACTATTATTGTAAGGTCCCAGCAAACCAACGCCCACCAGAGGGCGCTGAGTGTCACAAGCCAGAGACAGAGACAGGACCCAATAGCGTTCGTTTTACTCAGTTTTATTGAAAAAGAGAGCAGTGCTTGCTTCCACGATCCGATGATCGTCGGACACAGGTAGCTGATGGCAGGAACAAGCGAAGATAGTCGTGGGCGGCAGGAAAGCAGGTCGAGAGCTGGCACAGGGGAGCAAGGGCGGTAACGAGTCCAGAAAAAAAGTCAGCAACAAGTATCAGGCAGGAAACAGGGCAGAACAGGTCGATGGCCGGGACGGAAGAGCAGAGCAGATCCAGCAACAGGTCGGCAACAGGTAACAGGCAGGAAAAACAGAGCAGGAGATTGTCGGAGGGTACGGTGCTTGCCTAGCAAAGTCGTAGGTTCGCAGGACGGTCTGACGGCCGGGGGTTTAAAAGGAGTCAGGGTACCAGTGACCAGGGCTGTTGGCGCCAACGGGGCTTTCGCATGTGCCCCGAATCAGTAATCATGACACCAGGAGATTACCTTTTTAGGCACATCTAATGCTCATTAAATCTCTAGCATTTAAGGAGAGCGTGGAGAGATCCCTAGCATCTGATCATTGACATTCTAGCCAGTCTCTACCACTCTCTAAAAACCCTCAATGTCTCCTTAATGAATAGTGAGACTTTGTATTTATCCAGCTGTTAGGGTCTGGTACACATCCTTCCACCAGATGACGCCAACTGAGTCTAGAACTCGGCTCAAGTTTGTCCAATCAACACACACCAGTGTCCAATCATCTTGACGCTTTATAAGGACATTTTGGATAGCACTCGATTTCGGGACAGTTCGGTCGGGTGATTTTCATTTTGTCTGTCATTGCTACCTCTGATTTTATTTTTCTGGTTAGGACAATTTAATGTTAGTTTAGTGCCTACTTCTTTGATTGTTACTTTATTCTTTGCATCTCCGTTTCTGTTTTGGTCTTTGTTTCTGTTTTAGATCATTTCAGGTTTTTTTTTGTTTTGTTTGGACATCTCATTGTTTTGTGAAAATGTGTTTGTTTGCCATGGTTTATGTCATGATTACTGATGGAAGGCACCTGAGGCTGCTCCGTTGGCGCCAACAGCCGTGGACCCTGATTGGCTGCTGACCTCTTTTTAAACCCCCGCCTTCCTGTCAACATTTGTCAGATCGTCTGCGAACCTTAGCTACACGCAAGGCCAAATAAAATAAATAACATTATGACTCACAACACGTGGAAAGCTTTCTCTCCTGGCTTTGATCTCTTTGATCGCCGGCAAAACGAACATAAAATGCGACAGAAACAAAATGAAAATAAATCCAAACAGCTTGCCAACATCATTTTTGCCGTTCCATGTGCTCCGTTACTCCCCAAACCTGCACAAAATGTAGTCATTTTATTCATATTTAGTTTCTTTTGTCTTTGATTAGCATATTTGGTGTTGGAATAATCCAAAATTAATTGAAAGTAATCAAGGTAAAGTAACCCTACCCAACCCTGATCACTGTCTTAAAGTATCACGACTGAATCAGTATATTTTCTTTTTTAGTCCCCCACTCACGTACGTATTTGTGAAGAATGACCGTGGATATTATTTGCTAAATCAAAGTTATTTAGCCAGCGCATACAGAGTTCTTTAAACGCCACAGTCTACCTTCCTGCTTCTTACTAGATTCTCGTGTCCTCCTGTCTCCATTAATCTCCTTCGCCATGTTGATTCTACACTGTGCATTATCAAATTTATGGACAGAGCGCATAGCACAGAAAGAAATAACAAGCGATTAAAAATGGATGGAATGGTGAAAAAAGGGAAGGAAAAACAAATAGCTTTTCTTGATATGAATTCATCATGAGAGGACCAATTAAAATACACTATGACAACTGCATGTTTGCTACAAGGCAGTGGAATTAATAATAAGAAAACCATGTCAAGTGAATTAATGTAGTGAGTTTAATACACTATAAAAAAATTGGGGGGGGATGCAACTCGTTGTTATAGCTGAATTCCCCACAATCACAGACTATTTTTGTAGAAGGGTTTGTATTGTTGTAGGCACAAGCTTTACTAGACAAGTAGGCAAACTTTTGCTGTAAATCAATCCTCATGATTTTTTCCATGATGGTTATACACGTTGGCAATTTGTCACATTCAATTTCCTTTCTTAAGTAACACTGTCACGGTTGCCATGGCGCCCAATTGGCCCCGCCCGTGTGGCGCCAGCTGCGGCTCGTTGACAGATTGGCTTTCCGTCTATTTAAGCTCAGTGCTCTCACTCTTCCTTTGTCAGTCCGTCAACGAACCTCTTCCCCGCCAAACGTGGGTTTTGACTCGGTCCTGTTTCCTGTTGGTATTTCATGTCCGGTATTCAGATTCAGAGCTCAGATTCAGATATACTTTATTGTCATTCTTGTACACGTGTATACTGAACGAAATGTCGATACATCTGACCCGCACAGTTTTCTTGAATGTACAGATATAAATAAATGTTGTGCTGAGTTAGAGTATTGAAGTACTGATAATATGCTAAATAATTTATAGCTATGTATACAATAGTGCAAAGAGTGCAAGAGGAGCAGCTAACCAGATGTGCAAAATGGGCAGTCAGGTAAACAAGTCATTATACAATAACAATAACACTGGAGTACGATAGAGGTTGTTCCCATTTATTTTGTCCTGTTTAATATCAGGTTCCAGTTTCGTTCCCGTCTAGTTTGTTCTGTTTAATTTTGACATCCTGCTTTGATATCAATCCTGTCTGTCCCGTCCTGTCCGGTATCTGCTCGGGCAATTGGTATCAATATCGTCGGCCACTGGCTTCCTATTATTCCACACCAGACTGCAGCCTAACGTGCATGACTCCCCATTTCCCGTAAAATAAAAGGCTTGTATTGTCACAGACCAGAAATGGACACAGGACCCCACTCGTTTTCTCAGTTTTTATTAATAAAGAGGGAGAGCAGGGCTTGCTTCCACGATCCGATGGCTGACGGACAAGAGGAGCGGGCGATGCGGAAGTGGCACTTCAGTGTCTAGCGAGGAGGAACAAAGACAGGCGGAATTACAAGTCGCTGGCCGGGACTGGAGAGTAAAGGCGGTGTCAAGTTCAGAAACAAGGTCAGTAACAGGAGGAAGGCAGGTAACGGGGCAAAACAGATCGGGTAACAGGCAGGTAGAACAGGGAAAAGTCAGGTCCGGAAACAGGTTGGCAACGAGGATCAGGCAGAGAAAAGCAGGGTAGGAACAGAGTCGTGCGTAAAGGCTTACTGAGCTGGTGGCAACAGTTCACATAATGATCTGACGGCTTCCTCTTGGTGGTTTAAAAAGAGTGCATCAGCCAATCAGCTGTCCAAGCTGTTGGCGCCAATTAAGCAGTCGCAGGTGCTCTGAATCGGTAATCATGACATGTGTGAGAAAAACAACAAACAAACTTCTTCATTCTGATATATGTAAACAAAAAGGACTGGTCACTTCTTTTCCTTTTTTCAAAAATCTGAATTTATGAAATAAAAAACAAACTCAATCTGTTATTGCACAGTAAGAATGACTGTAATCTGTTTCTTTGAGCTTGTTTCTCCATGACTGATAAATTCATAGTTCAGTAGGCACTCAAAAGAAAGAGAGAAGACATTAATAGATTTTGGACATGCAAAGAGAACAGGAAAGGATCCAACCCTCGGATAAGAAATTCCCACCTCTTCTAAAAGCCCTTTCTTTATATTCAATCTCCGAGATTCCAATAAAGAACGAAAAAAATAAATAGCCGAAAAGGTACACAGTCTGTTGGCAACAACTTGCATTTAGCAACCAAACAATTCTTTACCAGTTAGCACCTTAAGTTACAAAAATAATTTGATTTGCCTCCCTCAGTGAGTTACTGGACCAATGGCTTTCATGATCTTTTTATAAAACAGTTTAGGAGAAATGCCTTGTTAGAAATATGATTTTCATAGAAATTTAGCAACTAGCAAAACAGAACATTTAATATTTGGATCGACATAAATTTGAGTTTGGGTTCTTCCTTCAAGACGTGACCAAATGTAAAGCTCTGCAAATGAGACAAATGACAATGTCAAAATGCATTCTGGGAGTCTTTTGGAGAACACGCTTGAGGGTATTAGAGAAACTCTCCAACATCTCCGATTGAGGGTAATGGTAATCCCCAAAAGACGATTATGTCCTCAGCATTTAGGGACCAGTTATCAGAAAAAAACACCCATATAGAGGTTTTATTTGTGCTATTTTAAATTCAAATTTGTTTTCTTATGCCATACAGACACCCTACTTACGAACGATAGGTTCCGGACGATCGTTTGTAAGTTGAATTTGTTTGTAAGTTGCTTCAATGCTAAATTTTGTATGATTAAGTTTTACATAAGATTATTTAAGGCTTGTATAAGTAACCTGTATTGTTTTGTACTAAAAAATAAACATTTAATAGAATAATAGATAGAGTTCAGTTTAGCTTACTTTTGGAAGAGGTCCTCTTCCATGGTATAATGTGGCCGAAAAAAAAGCGTTCCGACCATTTTCTCAACCGCATCAAGCTTTCTTATTCCACTTTCGTTTCAAATGAAATGGCTCACCTCTTCTTTACACTTTACATGAACCATATTGAATAGATGCACGAGATTTAGACAATAGAAACGTCAAAGTTCTTAGCACGCTAGCGATATAGTACACTTAGTTATGATTACACACGGACCAGGAAGTATAAGCCGGATTTCTTGTTCGGGGTGGATGCTGGGTGACCTCTCACAGCGCCACCCGGCGGAAAGAAGCACTACAGCAGTAGTCTGAAATAACGTCTGCTCCGATGCCCGGGGCGCGCATTTTTTACGTCAGGCGCCCAACTTACAAAACGTCTCTGCCCAGGTTTTCAAGAAAAATAAATTAAAAGCTTAAGTTTTTTTTTGTTTTTTTGTTTTTTCTTTTTTACAAATAAAAATATTTATTCCCATTTTGAATTCTTCGTTCGTTTTGGAAATTTTGGAATTTTGGTTCATTTGGAAATTTCAGAATTTCGGTTTGTTTGGCAATTTGCATACTCGGCAGCCAATCAGAAGCCTGCATCAAATAACTTCGTGCTTCCGGGCTTTCCCGAGCGTTATAAGATCGTGCATTTGCATATCATTTTCCAAAGCAGACGGACAGAGAACAAAAGAATAATGCATAAGTGGTTACAAATCAAGCCAAAACCTCAGCCCCAGAAGAAATATTCAAAAGAAGCTAACAAAATTGATGGCGTTACAAAACGTAAACGTACATTAGAAGCATCGTGGAAAGAGGAGTTCACGTGGCCTGTAGCAGACGACGCAATGCAAACATTGCGTGAACGAAGATGAGTAAATACAGGTACGTACTGATGGCAGATGGAAAATAGCGATGTCATATCCATGCAATGAATGTTATGAGTAGATTTCTAATAAACTTACTAACTTTTTGGCATGACTTTCAGACACTGCACTACAGTAATGTCCTGTACTCGGAAAAAGGTGCACAAAATACAAAATCTAACTTACAGCAATGTCCGGATATTTTTCAACATCCAGAAAAGAATGTTCGTATGTATCCTTGTTCGTAACTCAAATGTTCGTAAGTAGGGGAGCGTCTGTACTTGATAAATATACCATTAGTGACCACAATGCTCTTAAAGTCTCTCACATAATGTCAACCAGGCCAAAGCTTTATGCTGTTGCTTTCCCCATTAAGGCCCAGAAGCTTCAGCTACACTCCAAGAGGGACAAATGTGCCCTCAAGAAAAAAACAATGTCAACAATTCTGCGAAAAAGCTTTTCTCTTCAAATGAATCGCTGCACTAAATCCCAACCCTGAAATGCAATTATTTTGATGGCATTTTCTCCTTCTTACTGCAGTGAAATATCTCTCTGCTAGTTTGAAAAGGGCAGCAAATGATCTTCAATTCGAGGACAAACCTGACATGCTTCCACTTTCTATCTCCGAGTCTGTGTCGAAAGATGGGAAAATAAATAGAAGTTTTCAACTCTGCTCGAAAGCGGTCATATTTTTTGCATCGTCTAGTTCGGATTTTACAGAGTAACTAAAATTGAACCGGAGGAAATTTTCTTGCAGTTCAAGCTAACACTCAACATCATTAACACCAGCTACCAGACCGAAACAGATGTTCCAGCAAGAAATACGTGGAAACTGAAAATTACTTCCACTAAGGTGCTGAAAGCTGACCTGACACCTCAGCCAAAAGATGTCTAAAAAACTTTTCTTGAGAACTGAGTCGAAGGTGCGAGTGTGAACATGTACAAGGACAGCTAATGAAGGTGGAGCTAGCATAGTCAAGTCATGTGTATTTGGATAGCCCTTAATCACAAAGTCTCAAAGGGCTGCAAGATCAAAGACTATTGCCAACTACGGACTATTATGATACCATCCCCTGATCTAAAACCTACATGAGGGCAAATAATACACATATATTGTCAACATGAAATATAGGTTATTCGTATGCTATAGAATAGAATTGTGTTTTAAGCTTAGATTTAAACATTTCCACTGAGGTTGCAAATTGAATCTCAGGGGGAAGAGCATTCCACAGCACCAGGGCCCGAATGGAGAACACTCTCGAACCTGCGGATCTCTTCTTGGCTCTTGGGATCACTAGTAGACCAGCGTTTTCAGAGCGAAAGTTCCGTACAGGAACATAGGGGGAAATTAAATCTGAAAGATATGAGGGAGCAAGTCCATGCATGATTTTGTATCATACCAACAGAACCTTAAAATCACATCTTAAGCTAACAGGGAGCCAATGTAGGTTAGCTAAAATCGGGGTAATATAATCAAACTTTCTTCTCATCTCATCTCATCAGCTGCACCGCTTGTCCTCAGTAGGGTCGCAGGGGTGCTGGAGCCCATCCCAGCAATCATCGGGCAGTGGGCAGGGGACACCCTGAACTGGTTGCCAGCCAATCACAGGGCACACAGGGACAGACAACTCGCTCGCTCATTCACGCCTAGGGACAATTTGAACCGGCCAATCCACCTGAAACGCATGTCTTTGGAATGTGGGAGGAAACCGGAGTGCCCGGAGGAAACCCACGGAAGCACGGGGAGAACATACATACTCCGCACAGGAAGTCCAGCAGCTGGATTTGAACCCACACAGGAGGTTCCTAAGACTTTAGAACTGTGCTGCCGTGCTTTCAAACTTTCTTGTCTTAGTTAAAAGCCTCGCTGTAGCATTTTGTACTAGCTGAAGGTTCTTGATTTTGGACTTCGGGAGACCGGAGAGTGGTGCATTACAGTAATCGAGATGGTAGGTAACAAACACATGAATTATAAATCGGACAGAGACCGCATAGGGCGAATTTTAGCAATGTTGCGAAGATGGAAAAAAAGCATACTTCCAGAAGACTTCTAATGAACACCAGATTGAGTCGAATGTTGACAAACTTTAGAATATTATATATTTTTGGGGGGTAGATAACAATGGCTTGACGACAAACTGGGAAAAAAAAAACAGGTTTGGAACAGGGCACAGGTGTGTCCAATCGCCACACACCTGTCCCTAATTATCTTGAAGGTTTTTAATGGCATCTTGGACACCAAATGGATTTCGCTCATTCTCACATCCACTTTCATTGCAACATCTGATTTGTTTTTTTGTCTGTTGTTTCTGGTTTAAACCTTTTGTTACTTGCTTGTACCAACTTGTTTTTGTTTGTTAGTATGTTTGTTGCATTTGCATTGCCAGGATATGTTCTTTTCCGCTTCTAATTACTTGTTTGAACATATATTTAGTAGTCTAGGGCCTGCTTGTTTTTTACCTATTACCTTGTATTTCCATTTCCGGTTTCAGTCTTTGTTTTAGGTTTGGCTATTGTCTGGTTTGAATTTGTTTAAATATGTTATTTGTTTTGTGACCTCTTGTTTGATTGTTACTGTTCCTGGTTTTGTTATTAAATATCATCCTCATTTTGAACACTCCTGCCTCAGTTTTCACTTTTGTTTATATTCTTTTGGCACTTTTGGGCTTTTATACTTGCTTTCCATCTTTTATTTCCTGCTCCGTGGACCATAGTTTTATGCTTGCTTCCTTAAAGGGGCCAATGTTGCAATTTTTTTATACAGTATCTATGTATCCAATTTCTAGGTCAAGATTGAAGAAAAACAAATTAACGCGACATAGTCAACAGATTAAGTTGGGAATCACTGGTGTATGTTTATTTTTGTAGCTGTGTCAAATCGATGTATCGATCTACCCTGGTCATATCCCTCCAGGGGTGACCGACAGCAAGATGCATACCAAAACAAATAAAATAAAAGGAAAAGTAGCAAAAAACACACACAAAAAATGTTTGGACCATGGCCAACCCAAATGCCCGAACACCCAAACAAGTTAGGCACCTTGGCACCCAAGTCGGTCATGCTTTCGTCCCTCCAGATGAAACGGGACACAAGAAAGTGGCCATGTCACTTGGTTCAGGGTGACACAACACACCATTCTGTTCAACAGCAGGGCCCGACAGCTTTCACTGGTTTACCCCTGCGGCATCATACAGGTGCCCTGCCCATCCCTTAAAACATGTCTAAACATCCCACTATCCTTTTACAACACCTCTCCACTCATTTGGGACAAATCAAAATGAAAAGAGATAACCTTCATGTCTGTCACAATTAGGGGTGGGTGATACTGATCATTTTGGTCTTGATTCAATTCAAGTAGATAGAGTAGTATTGATGAATACTGATCCAATGACAATACGTTTGGCTTGTAAATGTTATGATAATTGAATAATTGAACCTCTTTTAACCTTGTGTTCGTCTGTAATCACGAAAAACGCATCACAAAGATTTTAGGCACTAAAAATGTTTTCTTTGAAACAACTACAACACAAACTTTTGATACACAAAAATGTTGGAAATATTTATATGACAACCAACGGAGGCACGGGGAGAACATGCAAACTCCACATGGGAAAAACCACCCAGTCGCTGTGCTGCCCTGAAATGCTTTCCATTGCACAATATTTTGAAAATATAGTCTATACTGCAATTTAAGTGCCAATTGTCTCTCCCTGGCCCTGTTGTCATAGTGAAAACAGTTTTACATTTTTTTGATGAAGCTAGTTTTTTTCATGTGTTTGTCTAAATATGTGTTGTTGCCACAGTAGCAGACCACTTTACCACAGAAATTACACCTGGCATTGTCTTCTTCTGTGGTTGAAAAAAGCTCCACACCACTGAGCTTCCTGTTTGCCTCTGTCATTTTTAGCTTCTGACAGTGGTGTGTGCATAGACTTGGCCTTCTCTTGTGCCAGGGAGGCAGGATGGATCAGCAGGCCAGGTAGGGAGAGTGTTTTAAAGTGTGCCTGTGATTCACACATCGAGGAATAAGCGTATAGAGTTGCCGAGGGTGCTGAGTGAAAGAGAAGGGTGGTGCTATCTACATAAAGAAACGCCGATTGCCTAGTATACACTGAGGTTCACAGACGGACTGACCACAGGGGATTGACAGGACTGGGTTCAAATAGTGACAGGGAGCTAATCAGAACCCGCGGCGGTTGGCGCCAAATGAGCGGGCACACCTGAGTCACATCAGTAATCATGACATATTGATCCAATACAGGTATTTACTTTGTAACGATAATATCCAGGGTTGGGTAGGGTTACTTTAACTTGATTACTTTCAATTACTTTTGGATTACTCCAATGCCAAATAAGCTAAATAGGAATAAAATGACTAAATTTTGTGCAGGCTTGGGGAATAACGGAATACGTGGAATGGCAAAAATGATGTTGGCAAGCTGTTTGGATTTATTTTCATTTTGTTTCCGCATTTCATGTTAGTTTTGCCGGCGATCAAAGAGATCAAAGCCAGGAGAGAAAGCTTACCACGTGTTGTGAGTCATCATTTTATTCATGTTTAGTTTCTTTTGTCTTTTATTAGCATATTTGGTATCGGAGTAATCCAAAAGTAATTGAAAGTAATCAAGTAACCCTACCCAACCCTGATAATATCAATACGGGGATCGATCGGCCCACTTCTAGTCTCAATCGAATTGAAAATTCCAATCTTGCAGCTACCTTGTAAGCCACCCACCCTTGCAATATATGCAACACGTGACGTTTGTCAAGACGTCCTAAAATAAAATCTTTTATCTCCATCCGGCAAATTCGTTTCTGCAGATATCTTAAATCTCCCGGGGTGAATGGCCGCCATACGTTCACACTTCACAAAGCTCATTTAAAACAGCCGGCACGGCAATAAAAGCCCTTTGCATTATTTAAGATGTGGGTGTGGGGGGTGCATGTGTGAGAGAAATTAAATACAGCAATTTCCTGCTGTAAAGGAAAAAGGAGATCTATATGTTGTGGCCTTCGTTTTTTCCACCCATTTATATCCAAATGGATAGCCGATGGAGTGTGCGCAGTGTATACTACAGTAAATACAGTATACCGAAGACTGGGTCATAAATACCGAAGTTGTAAAGTTAACACACATACAAAAGAATGGCTATACTCTGGGTCATAAATCTACACCTCCATTTTCTATTGCAGAATGTGTGATGATTTTTTTTAACTTTTGCATGAATATGGTCATAATAAGTACAGTAGACCTCTGGGATATGGCGACCCCAACTTAGGACGTTTCCATTTTATGGCGTGGATTTTTTTTTTCTTTTTACGACACGAACAAATACATTATTTTGCATGTATGTCGAGCAGGGTTCTCCAACGTGGTGCCATCGGGAACCACAGTGTTCCCTGAGAACAGGTTAAGGACCCGCAGACATGATCAGAAAATAGACCACCATTGCTGCGTCATTATAATACTAATAATTGTCAGGAACAGGATCAGGACCCAAAAAGTGTGACATTCGCACACAAGCCTTTTGTTTTACGGGAAATGGGGAGTCATGCACGTGAGGCTGCAGTCTGACGTGAAATGATAGGAAGCCAGGGGCCGACGAGATCGATACCAATTGCCCGATTTGAAATCGGACAGATGGGGTCGATACCGGACAGGACAGATGGGATAGATAATGAAACAGCATATCAAAAATAAGCAGGACAAACTAGACGGGAACGAAAACTGGAGAGAATAATAAACAGAACAAAAATAGACGGAAACAAAACTGAAAACTGATATTAAACAGGACAAAAATAAACAGAAACAATACCGGACGAGGAATACCAACAGAAAAACGGAACCGAGTCATAACCCATGTCTTGCGGGGAAGAGGTTCGTTGACGGACTGACCAAGGAAAAATGAGAACACTGAGCTTAAAAAGACGGAAAGCCAATCTGTCAATGAGCCGCAGCTGGCGCCACACGGACGGGGCCAATTGGGCACCATGGCAACCGTGAGAAATAATGATAATAATACATTTCGAAGCGCCTTTCAGGACACCCTGGGTCGCTGTACTTATGAGTAGGACACAACAATAAAAGAAGAGTAAAACAAGCAAGTTAAAAAAAAGCCAATAAAACACATTAGAGTTAAAAGGGGCAGTGTGTGAGGAAGATGGTCAAGAAAAAGCAAATCTGAAAAGGTGAGTTTTGCGTCCGGATTTGAAGGCGGACAGGGTCGCAGAATTACGGAGGTCAGAATTACGGCAATGAGTTCCAGAGCTGGTGGGCAGAGCGGCTGAAAGCTCTTAAGCGATTATGAACTTTCCACTTCCCCACTTCGTATCATTAACTTGGCAATAACATAGTTGCATTATAGTATTAATACAGTCAGTTCTTATTGTAGAAACACATGTCAAAATTGGTAACATTTGCGCTCATTAGTAACAAAAAGTAGCTCTTAGCTGAATTACAGTTATGTCTCAAAAATGCCTGTCTGCTATTGGTAAACGTCATATAAAATGCTAGCGTGCTATTGGTTTGCATCGCGGCATGATGAAAGCGCCATAATGCCACGGGGTGAACTATTCCCCACAATGCCTTTCTCTTCATTCAGTTCAGAATCTCAGATGCTTCGAAAAGACTTGTGGGCAATACAGAAATTTAATTTTGTACTGTATTTATTCGCCTTGGGTCCCAAGGCTGGCAATGGTGCTAAAAGACGGAGGGAAGGAAGAGGAGAACTAAATCAACGGGCAAACTCATCGTCTCATCTTTCACCTTCCCAAGCACTCATGTAAACAATTGCTGTGGTAAATAAAGAGAACACAAAGGAAGTGATCAGCATGTCATGTGACCCAGAGGTGGCGCAACTGATCGCTTTAACCTTGTCTGACGTAACCAAACAGACCTGAGCTCTCTCTCTCTCTCTCTCTCTCTGTCTCTGTCTCTCTCTCTGTCTCTGTCTCTCTGTCTCTCTCTGTCTCTCTCTCTGTCTCTGTCTCTCTCTGTCCCTCTCTCTCTCTATCTATCTATCTATCTTGTAACATTGGTAAAATGGCGGCGCCCTCTGTTGGCTGCGGCTGCATCGGCTCGCTACAACGGGTCAGGTGTCAGGTGTATCGACATTTCGTTCTGTGTACATTGTTACAAAGAATGACAATACAAAGGAAATTATTATTATTATCTATCTATCTATCTATCTATCTATCTATCTATCTATATAATCTGCAGGACCAGCCCGAGCTTTCATGGGGTCCTAAGTAAAGTTAGATATGGGGCCCCCTATTACTTGATAATTTCTATTCTTACTAGGATTCATTCCATGTTCTACTCCATGGCTGGGCAACTATTTGAAGTCAGGGGCCGCAAGTGACATGTAATACTTCTTTTTAAGTTGATTAGTTTCATCAAAATGGCTTTTAAACTATCACAATTGTAGCAAGATGGTATTTTAGGCCCCCGCTTTAAGCAGTTCATTTGTTAATATGCTTTTGAAGTATTACTGTAGGGTTTTTTTTGTATTTCTGGAGTCGTATTTTTATTGAAGTTCTGTAGTTTTTTGGTTATTGTAGTTTCCTTTTTTACTATTTGTGTAGTATTTTTGAAGTAATTAATTGATGTAGTATTTCTATTGTAGTACTGTTTTAGTATTTATGTAGTACTTTTGTTGAATTTCGAAAGTGGATTTTTTTGTTGTATATCTTTGTAGGATTTCTTTATTATTACAGTAGTTTTATAATTATAGTATTTTTGTAGTAATATTACTGTCGAATTTTTTTAATTTTTGTACTATATTTGTTGCATTTTGTAGTATTTCTATAATATGAATATTTGTTGTATATCTGTAGTATTTTGGTAGTGCAGTGTCACTGTAGTTTTGTTTTTGTGATATTTCCATAGGACATTTTTGTAGTATGGCTATTGGTGTATTTTGCAGTACTTTTAGTGTAAACCTCTTGTAGTACTATTTTTTTGTTGTAAGATTTCTCTTGTAGCTTTTCATATTGTAGTTTAATGTATTGGTATTTTTTTAGTATTTCAATAAAAGTTTAATTGATGTATTTCCAAAGCAGTATTTTAATAGTATTTTTTTTGTAGATTTTTTTGTCGTATTTTCATTATATCATCATCGTATTTTTGGAGTAAATAAATCTGTATTAGTATTTTTAATATAGTATTACTGTAGGAGTCCCGCGACCCTAATGAGGATAAGCGGTACGGATGATGAGATGAGATGAGATTACTGTAGGAGTATTTTTGTAGTAATTCTATACTTTATTTTTATTTTCAGAATGAAAGCAAAATAATATATGAGGTCCCTGTTTTTAAGCACTATGTTAGATATTTAGTTATGCAGTTATTGTGTACTATTTTTGTTGTATTTCTGTTGAAGTATGTTTGTGGGGACAATGTTGGCACACCCTAGTGGCTGTTTGTTGATTTTTCAAAACTGTTTTTATTTTTAATGCTTGTTTTACAGCCTTTATTTTTTTGTAATTACTTGAAAAAAATCACAATGATTGTTTCTAAATAATAAATTAACACTTCTATGGTTCTTGTCCATGATGTAGCCGGACCCAAGCGCACGAGAAGAATTTAGTGTGCTCAGGGTTGGGTAGGGTTACTTTAACTGGATTACTGTCAATTACTTTTGGATTACTCCAATACCAAATATGCTAATGAAAGACAAAATAAACTAAATATGAATAAAATGATGACTCACAACACGTGGTAAGCTTTCTCTCCTGGCTTTGATCTCTTTGATCCCCGGCAAAATTAACATAAAATGCGACAGAAACTAAATGAAAATAAATCCAAAACGCTTGCTAACATAGTTTTTGCCGTTCCATGTATTCCATTACTCCCCAAGCCTGCACAAAATTTAGTCATTTTCTTCATATTTAGTTTCTTTTGTCTTTTATTAGCATATTTGGTATTGGAGTAATCCAAAAGTAACCCTACCCAACCCTGAGTGTGCTAGGAAACATATTTCATCCTCCTTTCATTCTTTGCGAGTCAATTTCAAGTCTTTGCGGCGTCTTGAGTTTCCTCTCACTCCCTCGCCTTGGGCTCATCTTTCCTTAAAAGCACTAATGGCTGTCCCCAGGTATTTGTCTGGCCTCAAGCCCACAAAGAATAAGAAGGGCGCCCATCAAGCTCGGAGACGACCTTCAATGACCTCAATGATGCAAGAGTCGCAACAGCAGACGTCTTCTTTATCCTCGCGTGGAGTTGGGCGAGATCAAACGGCGGCAGGCATTAAACATGCATTGGTGTCAACGCTGCCGCACACCAACCGAAACGGTGGCAGGAGAAAAGTTTAATTTTAGAAACGGGCCACCGTGAGATGACGATGACGCAACGTTTTCAAGTTTTGACTCGGGCGGTGGGCGTCATCGAGCTGAATTTCTGTTCTTCTGGGATCTCGGCTGCAGAGTCGGAGATAGAAATTAAATTGCCCATTGGTTTAAAGGACCAAAACTTCCAACAGAAAGACAAAAATAAGAACATAAATACAAATACAAACGTGTCAAGATCACAACGGAGACAGGACCCACTTGCGTACGTTTCTCTCAGTTTTATTGGGAAGAAGGGAAAGGATTGCACACAAGATCCGGTGATCGGTGGTCGCGGGGAGCAGGTTGCTCAAACGCGGAAGTGGTATTTCCGTGGCGAGCGATGGCAGTGTCGGGAGCGGGAAAAAACAGGTCGATAGCCGGGACAGGAGAGCAAAATCGTGGTCAGGATCAGAAAATGGGCTGAAGCCGGGAAACAGACGGCAGCCAAAACAGGAGTGAGTCAGGGTCGAAAAGCTTGCCTAGCGTAAACTGAGGTTCGCAGACGGACTGACAACCGGTGACAGAAAGACGGGGGTTTAAAAAGTGACAGGGAGCCAATCAGCGTCTGAGGCAGTTGGCTCCAAAAGAGCGGGCACATGTGCCTCACATCAGTAATCATTAGAAACTGTGTGTTTATTCTGACCAAAAATATAATTAACATAAAAAAATTGGAAATAAAACGAAAATGTAACAATAATTCAAGTAATTTGAAACATGTTCAGTCAATAAAGATGTTCTGCTCTGGTTCTAATAGGTGAACGCAAGACACGTTTAGGAATGCCCCATAAGTACAATAAGATTTGATGACATTTTTTTTGCACTAAATATTTTTGCACATATTGTTTTGACATAACTCTCCTCTATTTAGACTGGCAAGCACCAGAACAGGAACAGGACCCAAACGCGTGACGTTTCTCACACCAGCCTTTTATTTTTCGGGAAATGGGGAGTCATGCACGTTAGGCAGCAGTCTGGAGTGAAATGATAGGATAGGAATTGCCAAAGTAGATGTCGGACGAATGGTGTCGATAGGACGGGACAGACACGATTGATAAAGAAACAGGATATTGAAATAAAACAGGACAAACTAGTCGGGAAAAAAACTGGAGAGAATAACAAACAGGACAAAAATAGACGGGAAAAAAACAGGAAACCGATATTAAACAGGACAAAAATAAACTAGAACAATACCGGACAGCAAATGCCAACAGAAAACAGAACCGAGTCAAAACCTACGTCTTGCAGGGCAGAGGTTTGTTGACGGACTGACAAAGGAAAAATTAGAGCACTGAGCTTAAATAGACGGAAAGCCAATCTGTCAATGAGCCGCAGCTGGCACCACACAGGCAGGGCCAATTGGGCGCCATGGCAACCGTGACATAGACTTCTTTTTATCATCTACAACTGGTGTGAAAGCAACAGTGAATGTTGAACTTGTTAATACATTATTTCCATGTACACGCAAAACATTGTGTTTCGTTAATAGTTCCTTAAATAAATAGAATATGATTGTACTACTGTGCATTTTCATGTTTATATATATATATATAAGTTGGAAATAAAGTTGAATGGACAGGTGCTGGAAGAAGTCGAAAAATTCAGGTACTTAGGTTGTGATGTGGCTGCAGTTGGTGGAATGGAGTGCGAGGTATTGCACAGAGTGAATCGAGGATGCAAAGTTTTGGGTGCTCTGAGGAGAGTGATAAGCAACAAGAGTATGAGTATGGATGTTTAGAGGGGACTGTATGAGAGTGGGATTGTACCGACTGTGTTGTATGGTGCAGAGACTTGGAGCCTGAACGCAGATTTGAGAAGGAAATTAAATATTTTTGAGATGAAGTGTTTGAGGAGTATGTTAGGAGTGACAAGATTGGATAAATTGAGAAATGAAATTGTGAGTGACAGACCTGGAGCAGTAGCGGAACTGAGCAAGCGTGTGGATGAGAGAGGACTCGGTTGGTTTTGACACATGGAGAGGATGGATGAGAAGTGAATTTTGAAGAGGATCTTTAGAGCAGAAATAAATGAAAGGAGACCAAGAGGAAGGCTGCCATTGACGTGGATGGATGGTGTTATGAGTGCTCTGCAGGAAAGAGGTCTAAATCTAATGGAAGTCTTGTTGGTGATAGGAATGAGTGGAGAGGTGTTGTAAAAGGATAGTGGGATGTTTAGACGTGTTCTAAGGGATGGGCAGGGCACCTGTATGATGCAGCAGGGGTAAACCAGTGAAGTGAGTGACATGGCCGCTTTCTTGTGTCCCGTTTCATCTGGAGGAATGAAAGCATGACCAACTTGGGTGCCGAGGTGCTTAACTCGTTTGGGTGTTTGGGCATTTGGGGTGGCCATGGTAAATTGTTTTTGTTTTTTTTTGCTAATTTCTCCTTTTTTCTATGTTTTTGTGTATGTGTATGTGTTTATATTGCTGTCAGTCACCCCTCTCGAGGTAAACGACCAGACCATGACCTGATAGATAGATAGATAGATAGATAGATAGATAGTACGTATAAGTAGTTTACATTTATTTAACCTCTGAAAGTTAAATTGACACATGGCTGGAGATGAAAAAAGCCTCGTTGACTCAGTTGGAGTGGGTTGGAAGGAGATTTTAATTATATTCAACATGATAACAGCATCAGGAAAGGTTTCTTTGGGAATATGTGTATATGATGATGCTATCCCTTTTAGGGGACTATCCCTTAAAACAAAGTTAGCCACAAGTACTTTCCTCCTTCAATAATAAAAGGAGGAATGGACTATCGTAGGGATGGCAAGGGATAGCTCATTTGACTGCTCCCTCGCGGCTAAAAACGTGGCTCCTCTTCACCTTTAAACCTCCCATTTGGATTTATAGCCGTCACATATGAAAATAGACGTCAGATCTCAATAAGGTTTGATTGACGGCCTCTTGCATGATTTGCAACTGTCAATTAGAATTTGTTTGACTGCATGTAAACAAACCTCAGGGCATCTGAAGACAAAACACCTTGATTCGAATTCTGTTGCCACAACAGATCATCGCTCATTCACAGAGCATCCGTATAGATTTTGGAAATATAATACATGCGCATGTCGGCCCGGGTATTAAGACTTTATTTTCATCTCGTCGCTTTCTTGCCTCTGCGTTCCCTGATGTCGGCTCGAGGACATTTTGTTTTTCAGACGGACGGAATAACTTTATTTTTAAGGATTGAATAGAATAGTGTCAGGACCAGAACGGAGACAGGACCCACTTGCGTTGCGTTTCTCACAAGTTTTATTGGAGGAAAGAGAAAGGGCCGCGCCCACGATCCGGTGATCGCTGGACGCGGGAAGCAGGTCGCTCTGAACGCGGAAGTGGATCTTCCGTGGCGAGTGATGGCGGTGTCGGGAACGGAAAAATGGGTCAGTAGCCGGGACAGGAGAGCAAAAACGTGGTCTGGGTCGGAAACGAGTCAAAAGCCAGGAAAGGAGAGTAGACTTGGTCGGGGACAAAAAAGGGGGAATTCCAGGACGGGAGAGTAGACGTGGTCGGGTTCAAAAACGGGTCGAAGCAGGGAGACAGACGGGAGCAAAATACGGGAAAGGTGGGAGTCGGGTTCGAAAAAGGCTTGCCTAGTGTTAACTGAGGTTCGCAGATGGACTGACAAAAGGGGACAGACAGGAGAGGGTACGAGTACTGATCGGGAGCCAATCAGATTCCGAGGCAGTTGCCACCAAAGGAGCGGGTACAGGTATTTATTGTCTTTGATTAACCAAAACGTGGCACTCCACAATGAACAGGTAATAAAATGAAAAGTCTGTTAGGGTAAATAGGCAAAATGTACAGCCTGTAAACTGGCTAAAGTTGTAAATACCGTAAATTCCAGACTATATGCAGCTACATTTTCCCCCAAACTTTCAACCCTGCGGCTTATTCAGTGATGCGGCCAATTTATGTAATTTTTCTAACGGCCGCCAGCGCCGCTCGAGTACAAAAGGTAAGATTTGAACCGGTAGCATATATGCGCCGCGGAAGACTGCAACTTCTTAGCTTGTGCACAAATTAAATTAGCGTAGACAAATCATGATCATGCAGATTGCAAAAAGAAAGGCACATGACGCAACTTTCAAGCTAAACGCAATCGAGCAGTCCGATAAAGAAGGAAACAGAGCTACTGCACGTAAACTTTACTTTGCGAGTGTGTTGCTAGCGTGTTTTTGAATAATGGAGTGTGGGACGACGTCTATATGACAAAGTCTCTTTCCCATACTGAAGAAAGACGACTTAGATGACGTCAGTTATAAGGAGGAAGATGAAGACAGTTTTTTTTAACAGACCCGTTTACTGTGTCGCGAGCGTGTTGCTAGTAGCGTTTTGCTACCCTTCACAGGCACGGTTTGGGATGAAAGTTATAATATTATTATTAAAGCTTTGAAAACTCTCTCGGTGTACCGTCTTTCTTTGTAAATATGTGTAACCATGTATAATATGTATTTGCAACTGTATATTTTTGTAATGTATTTATTTTAGAAACTTATTCTGATATGTTTTGCACGAGCAAGTGAGAAAGAAGGGGCGGGGCAAACGCGGGCTGACGGGAAGTGGAGTAAAGGTGAGACGTGTTTGTGGAAGCGGCCGACAATAGTGGATATTTATTCTTCCCACCCTTACCTTTGGAAATATACACTTTTTTCCTTGGATTACTTTCAACGGGCACCTGGACTCTGCAAGTCTGCATCAAACCTTAAGTCCGGTATCATTTTCCGTTCATTTTGCCGGCTGTGATTTTTGGACTATGTCGGGTATGGGTTAATTTTGTGTTTGTGTTGCATTTTTTCAATGTGGGCGCATGCGGCTAATATAAAGGTGCGGCCTGTGTATGTACAAAATCGGTTTTCCTCCCAAAATGTGGTGGGTGCGGCTTATAATTAGGTGCGCTCTATAGTCCGGAATTTACGGTACATCAAAAAATAGTACAGTACAATGAAAAAACAATGCACATTAGCATCGCTATTGTGAAAAAAAAAGAATACAGAAACAACATATGAATATCTAATTTTTCTATACATAGGGAAGATATGTCAGGTCCTTGTTCAGGTTGCCCTAGGCAAGAAACGGTCTCTGAGCCTGTTAGTCTTTGTTTTAAGGGACCTGTAGCTTCTGCCAGAGGCAGGATGTCAAAAAGTTGGTGGCCGGGGTGAGAGGTGTCCTCAATAATATTAATTCTGCTGTAGTAGTGATACGTTTAAAATGAGGAGAGAAGACATCACTGGATGTCCAACCTGTTCTTTAGTCAAGTCATGTTTATTTGTGACGCCCTTATTCAGAGTCTCAAAGGGCTGCACAGACCACAGATTATTGCAAACCACAAACAAGCATACAAGTGTGTGTATTTAGAAATATAGCTGTCGTGATGCCTAAGTGAAGTCACCTGGGGCAATCGTTTGGCGCGCTGGAGCGCACTTCCTGATTGGCTGATGTTCTCCACTCAAGCGGTCTGCGTCCAGAGATGGACGTCCGGGTATAGTCTTTGTAACCCTGAGTGTTTCTCCAGACTACAAGAAACCCACGACTCCTCTTGCCTGATTCATGCCTGCCTTCCGTTTTTGACCTGTTTCCGTTCCACGTTTTGCGACCTACTCTCCCGCCCCGGCCATCGACATACCCGCTCAGCTGTACCGTCCGTCCACCCGTCGCGAAGCTGCCATTCTGCCCGAAGAGGCTGACGACCGACAAGCGACGACATCCCAAGCCAGCTTCAACAACTCTTTCAAATAAAAGCATTTTTGAAACTACTGCTATTGGATCCGAGAGTCCGTTCTGGTTCATGACAATAGCGGGACCAAAACTGAGTTTATTGTGGTTTATTTAAGTATTGATTGCAAAGTAAAACACACTGATAACAACTTGTCGGGGTTCGTTTTTCAGCTTCCTCTGCCTGCTAACCATTGATTCATGAATCTTCCATTCTTTCGCAGCTGCTTGGTTTCCATGTTCTTCCTCAAAGCGTAGAAATCTACACAACATGGTGGATGAAAGCATTCAATGGAGGGAAAGTGAGGAGTTGGATTTAACTTGTATTTGGGGGAATAACTGTTCAGTCACAGTAGCAAAATACCTTTCCAATTACTATGTACGCCACAGCGTTAACATCCATGAGTAATTCCGCAAACAATGGACGCCGTACGTGTGCATTCACTTAGAAGACGCATAGAAGTCACAGTAGATGGCATACTAGTTGTATTTAGTTGGAAATGTGAACGATCTCACAAAAACATCGGATTTCATCCCAAATGCTTTAAGTCTTACGTATTACTCTGTCATGGAACGGAACGGGACTGTCTTGAAACGGGTCGGGAAGCAGGAAGTAGGAACTCATTTGCGTAGACGATCTGTCACTTCAATTGAGAAAAAAAAGTTGTACAACACACAAACGGACCAAAAACAAAACAAAGCAGGCTCAAATGCAGGCAAAATTACAATCCAGGCATTTCTCAGAATCAAACAGAACTTGCAGGAATCTCTCAGAATGTTACACCAGAGTGCAACAAAGTCCAACAAGCACAACAAGAATAAACAGGTATCAACAAGTTTTCAACAAGGGTAAACAACGATCTGGCAAAGGGCAGTTACAAAGTACCCAAAGGAGTAATCAGGAAATGAAGGTCAGCCGGTGTCAAGGGGCGGGGCCAGCTGGGCGCCATGACAACCGTGCAGGACATTAGGCTCAAAACTGTGACCTCCCAGCCTCAGGGCGGGCACTTAACCCTTAGGCCACCGAGCTGTTCTACATCTGTTGCTAAACAATTTGAAAAAAATCCAATACTTAAGGTCGGGAAACTACGTAAGCTTAACAAGGAAACTTGTCCTTCAATAATGCCATTAAAAACATGTTAAAAAATGGGAATT
The DNA here is from genome assembly GCF_059441175.1 of Urocampus carinirostris. Classification (NCBI taxonomy): domain Eukaryota; kingdom Metazoa; phylum Chordata; class Actinopteri; order Syngnathiformes; family Syngnathidae; genus Urocampus; species Urocampus carinirostris. The sequence continues at coordinate 33,539,029 of NC_142357.1, read as the reverse complement.
GAACCATCATGATGAAAACCCATTGCAAGAGAGCAGAGTGAGTTCAATATTCATAGCTAGTAGGCGAGATCCATTGAGATTAGGAAGTAAGTGGTCAAACATGTCCCATCGATATAGAAAAGTGGTGAAGTTGTCCACGTAGGGGATGTTTCCACTCCAACAGTAACCTTTAAGCCAAATGTGGAGATCTTGGACCCTGGAAAAAGAAGTTGTCATAAAACAAGGGGGAACAAAGGGACCCGAGACGACGACCTTCTTTTTTAAGTCCTCTATGAGACGAATGAGGGCGATGTAGGCACTTTTCAGTTTCTTCGACTCCTGCAGTGTATTATCCCGCGTTCCTACGTGAATAACCACGGTGCCGAAATCGGGATGTTGAGCTAGAAGTTGTGGGACGACTTCAGTGATATCTTGAACGAGGGCGTACGGGTGACAGGAAGTGTTACATCTGGGAATCTTCACATGACGGACTGCGGAGGTCCCTACGATCAGGATGCATACCCGGTCCCATGTCCAGAAGCGGTTCTGTTTAAAAAGATTCAAAAACATGATACGTATTTAGACAACTTCGGACTATTTTCGACTCGCGTGGGTGTATCTTACCGGCTGAAGAACATCAATAAGGTCTGCTTGATAGTTTTCAGAGTTTTCAACAAGGGATTCCCAAGGTTGGAATGTGATATATTGATGATGATGAACAAAAGTGTTCCAGCAGTAAGTAAAATCTAAGAAAAAGACAGAAAAAAGGACATTGCCAAATATGAGAATGGTGTACATGGGGGTGGGAGGATCACTTTTAAAATGTAATACAATACAGTTATTAGTTGCCAGTAGAAAAATGTAATCAGTAACGCCAAAAGTATTATAATATTAAAGTAATGAAACTTGATTACTTTTTGATAACTTCATTACCGAATATGCTAATACGTCAAAAACAATCTAAAAATAAAATTGGTCATCTGTGTTTAACATAAATGAACAATGTAACCTTGAAAGAGATTGGAGGAAACCAGGGAAAGGTAGTTGCTTGTAGTCCTACAAAAAAGTTTTTAAATTTTAACCACGTAATGCAGTTTATTAAGCAAAAATATTTGTTTTCTATTTTGCACGACAGACAAGATAGGCTGTTTTAGTTTATCTTATCTTCTTATCACTATATGATTCCTATGTTATTATCAGGTGAGATATCTTAAAAATTTGGGTAAATTAAATTGGTAAACCAATAAAAAAATGTTTTACTAGAAAATCACAATGACCCAGCACTAGTTATTTTCAGTACAGTTCCGGGGGCATCACGGTGGAGGCCCCCGCTCGATACGATACATTTCTTTTAAAAAAAAGAGCCAAAAAAGGAGTTGGTCCTTGGGTATTGGGAGACGGCTCCTGTCGTTCAGTTCAAAGAGCTGTTTCATAGAGCCGTTACGTTCGCAAACCACACAACACTAATATTTTTGGAATTACCTTCGATATCCATGACTTTGAGGTACACCCCGCATTCATTGAGCAGTCGAAGGCCATTGCGATTTTCTTTCATTTCCATACAGAAGAGGCGTGAGACAAAAATGCGAAGCCTTATATTTTCATTGTCCCGGAGAAAATCGACTAACGAACTTGAGCAGTCGGCGCAGGGAGACCAGGATAAGTAACACGTGACTTTGTAGTGGCATTCCCCGTCAAGGGTTTTCAGGTGATCCAGAAAATTTATCTGCAAGAGAGTAGATATCCAATTGAAAAAAAACACTTTGAAAGATATACTATGTTTCTACACAATCACATGTGTCTGTCTGTCTATTTATATATGTATAATATATATATAAATATACAGTGGAACCTCGCTAGTTCGCAGTTCCACTTTTTGCGGGTTCAGAGCTTTGCGGGTCTAAAAAATATACCTTACCTCCTCAATAAAAGCATTTATTGACTTGACGCCATTGAGCGCGAGGTTATGTCAAGTGTGGACACTCTTATTGTGAAGGGGAGGGGGAGGCCCTGACACAATGCTTAGTAATGGTGAGTTACCGCTTCGCTCAGCCCCCCCACCCCTTTAACTCCTCCCACCTCACCCCCTTCTTATGTGGTGCTCAGTTTATCATGGAGGAACTCGGCGACGCGACGTAAATATATTCTCTTCTGTCACATTTCATTTCAAGTTTGACTGATTTACCAAAAGCGAGCGGTTGTTTGTACTACCTAGACACAGCTAATTGTGTGTGGTTTCGTGTATTTGTTGTAAAAGCTGTTCGATGCCGCTAGCTAAAGTATGTTGTAAGAAGGTAGCTCTTTCACTTTCATTAATATGACAACATATTTTACAGGTTTTTTTTTTGTTATGACATGAATTTCATCGTGCCTCTCTGTTAAAGATAGTCATTATAAAGACTCTTTGGTGGCTGTATTTCATAGGTAAAATACAGATATTGTTATAAACTACATCGTGATAGCAGCTGCAAAATACTCACGAGGCTCTCAGTCGGTCGAAACAGAACCTCCGAAACGGTAGGCTTGGTTTATTATACGTCAGTGAAAACAGGAAAAAGGAACACACATGACCACGACTTCACAATAAAAGAATATAAGATTAATAAACGCACAAAAGGTGTAATTACACTCATTATTGAAACGTTACTTTATGTGTGTGTCTGTGTGTGTGTGAGAGGGATTGTTTTTATATTTAGGAATGTAAAAACAAGTTATTTTCATTAGACTGAATTTTGAGAAATGTACATCAAAACGGCCAACTGTACACTCTCTCTACCCGTATTCTATATGGTGTACTGTATACAGGGGGGTATACCTCTATACGTTTCTTTAGGCATTTTTGAAGGGGCGCCGCTACTTTGCGGATTTTCAGTTTTTGCGGGTGGTCTTGGTCCCCATCAACCGCGATAACCGAGGGTTTACTTATAATGTACGTATATATATATATATATATATATATATATATATATATATATATATATATATATATATATCCAGCTATCTAGCTCTATCTAGTTTTAGCAAAAGCAAAGCCAAACTAATTTTTATCAAAAGCCTTATCTAATTTTCTCTCTCTATCTCTCTCTCTACAGTATCTCTATCCAAAATCTCTATTTAGCCTTACCATCTATCTATAACTCTATCCAGCACTATTGTCGATCGTTATTTAGCTCTATTAAAAGCTCTATGCATCTCTTACTACTGTATCTAGCTTTCACTCTCTCTCTCATTCTCGCTCTTGATCTCTCTCTTGCTCTCTCTCTCTCTCTGTCTTGAGTATCTCTATCCATCCATCTCTATTAAGCCTGTCCATCCATCTCTATTAAGCCTTATCTATCTATCTAGACCCCTATCTATCGGGACATCTATCGAGACATCTGTCTTCCTATCTCGACATGGATCTATCTAGACATCTATATATCTAGACATCTATCTAGAGATGTATCTAGACATCTATCTTCCTATCTAGACATCTATCTATCTAGAGATGTATCTAGACATCTAGAAACCTATCTATCGAGACATCTATCTTCCTATCAAGACATCTATCTACCTATCTATCTATCTAGACATCTATCTAGACATCTATCTTCCTATATAGACATCTATCTTCCTATCTAGACATCTGGAAATCTACCTATCTAGAGATCTATCTTCCTATCTAGACATCTGGAAATCTTCCTATCTAGACATCTGGAAATCTACCTATCTAGACATCTATCTTCCCATCTAGACATCTATCTTCCTATCTAGACATCTATCTTCCTATCTAGACATCTGGAAATCTACCTATCTAGACATCTATCTAGAAATCTATCTTCCTATCGAGACATCTATCTTCCTATCCAGACATCCATCTATCTATCTAGACATTTATCTATCTAGACATCTGTCCATCTATCTACCTATCTAGACATCTAGAAACCTATCTATCGAGCCATCTATCTTCCTATCCAGAATTCTATCCATCTATCTATCTAGACATCTATCTAGACATGGATCTATCTAGACATCTATCTTCCTATCTAGACATCTATCTTCCTATCTAGACATCTAGAAATCTACCTATCTAGACATCTATCCATCTATCTAGACATCTATCTAGACATGTGTCTTCCTATCTAGACATGGATCTATCTAGACATCTATCTTCCTATTGAGACATCTATCTATCTAGACATCTATCTAGACATCTAGAAATCTTCCTATCTAGACATGGATCTATCTATCTATCTATCTAGACATCTATCCATCTATCTATCTAGACATCTATCCATCTATCTATTTAGACATCTATCCATCTATCTACCTATCCAGAATTCTATCCATCTATCTATCTAGACATCTATCTAGACATGGATCTATCTAGACATCTATCTTCCTATCTAGACATCTATCTTCCTATCTAGACATCTAGAAATCTACCTATCTAGACATCTATCCATCTATCTAGACATCTATCTAGACATGTGTCTTCCTATCTAGACATGGATCTATCTAGACATCTATCTTCCTATTGAGACATCTATCTATCTAGACATCTATCTAGACATCTAGAAATCTTCCTATCTAGACATGGATCTATCTATCTATCTATCTAGACATCTATCCATCTATCTATCTAGACATCTATCCATCTATCTATTTAGACATCTATCCATCTATCTACCTATCCAGAATTCTATCCATCTATCTATCTAGACATCTATCTAGACATGGATCTATCTAGACATCTATCTTCCTATCTAGACATCTATCTTCCTATCTAGACATCTAGAAATCTACCTATCTAGACATCTATCCATCTATCTAGACATCTATCTAGACATGTGTCTTCCTATCTAGACATGGATCTATCTAGACATCTATCTTCCTATTGAGACATCTATCTATCTAGACATCTATCTAGACATCTAGAAATCTTCCTATCTAGACATGGATCTATCTATCTATCTATCTAGACATCTATCCATCTATCTATCTAGACATCTATCCATCTATCTATTTAGACATCTATCCATCTATCTACCTAGACATCTAGAAATCTATCTATCTAGACATCTATCTAGACATCTAGTCAAGTCAAGTCATATAGCCCTTAATCACAAAAATGTTTCAAAGGACAGCACAGGATTACAATTACACAATTACCTGATCTTAAACCAACATCTAGAAATCTATCTATCTAGACATATATCCAGACAGCTAGAAATCTATCTATCTAGACATCTATTATTTATCTTGTTAGGATATAGGTAACGGGCCCAAAAACCTTGGTGAAAAGTATTATAGAAAACTAATACTTTGATGAATATCTTGTTGATTTATTTTGAAATATCTGGTTAATTTCCCTATAATTTATGAATTCTCTCATTCCATTAACATACAAGTGAGAGAAAACACTCAAAACACCTTGCACTAGATGATGCTTACCGTTTTTACTGTTTCTCCACACTCACCTCTGCGTGAACTTTGACTCCATCCAATGTACTGGAAAAATATCCAACTTTAGGACAATCGCTCGGTCGGTCGCACGATATGTCGAAGCACAAGTACGTTTTCCGTCGCTTGAATTGAATATTGTTGTACTGATATAGAAAAAGACCTCGGCTCAAAATGGTGCTAGGACCGAAACAAAATGAGACTTGTTAATACGTATTAAATCCGTTTCAAACATTCTAAAGTCGGTGTGCCATGCACCCATGTTCGGACCTACCCTGGTTGTGTCATTCTGGAGACGAATTTCAGTTTTTATTGCTTCAGATAACCAACAGCTTCTGGACGTTGCCCCGCAATCCGTGCCGCTTTATACTCCGACACTCACCTAGCTTGTTTGACTAGTTCGAGTTGCCCACTCATTGGCACTAGAGTGAATACCTAATAGAGTAGCGGCTGATGTTTATTGTTTTTTTTTTTTGTTTTTTGTTTTTTTCCCCTTTTTGTGCTTTTACATGGGTATCTATCTCTCTATCAATCAACCTTCATAGGATACACAAATCTTTGTAAATGAATATTTCATTTCTTTCTGGAGTATTTTGCTTTTGCAACAAGCACTCACATAATGAGAAAATTGACTCACGACCAATGTTAAGCTGCGCAATTGCGCACTGCTCGCACATTCTCAGCGCACAAGAAAATCGAGCTAGCGCACAAAAATGAGGGCTAAAAATTACTAATTAGGAAGCGACTGAAGTCAAAGTTACAGTGCATGAAGGTAAAAATACACTGGTTCCCCCGACGTTGTGTCCTAAATGCGGTATTTTGAAGTCGAGTCGAAGTAGAATGAAGTTGAGTAAAGTTAGTAGAGTTTGTCGAGAACCGGCTTCTTCGGCTCGGCTCACTAAAAGGAACCGGCTCTTCAGGTTGTTTTTGCTTCTTTAATCCCAACATGACCAAATATTATGTAAAACCATGCACATAATGACTTAAAAGAAGGGGGAATAGAAGAAAAAAGAAAAAAATACCAAAATGAAAAAGTAATAAAAAGCTGAGAAAAAAAGAAACAAAAGGAAGAGGGAAATAGAAGGAAAATTTAGAAAAAAATTAATAAAAAAGAAAAGAAAGAAACGTAGGAAAAAAGTAAATGGAGAACAAAAAGAAAAAAAGTAACAGCTCGGAAAAAATAAACACAATGAGACTTTTTAAAAAAAAAAAATTAAAAAGTAGAAAAAAAAACACAGAAAAAAGAAGAAAAAGTTTGTGTTGCATTCAAATAATTTCCAATGATATCAAGTGAATCTTGTTGCCAACATTGTACTTCCACTAAAAAATGTGATTAAGTACAGTTCTGTATCTTGCAACCGACTCAATAAGCCCCCAAAAATGTTAGTATTATGCGACAAAATATATCGGGAAAAAAAAAAGAATTGTAAGATCAAACGACGTTTGTAGGCCGTACAACCTTTGCAATAGTACACGAGTCAATTCATTCAAAAGAGAAAAATCATTTTGCATTGCCGGAAACTCAGCAAATTGATTAATTATCTTGCCACACTTGGGATTGCTGTTGCTCACTGTTGTTTCAAACGTTGCTCACCGACTTTCTGTGAACGCTCAGACCCGTAAGGAAAATTACAGGGAAAATTACAGGGAACATTGCTCACGACACAGGTACCTTGCACCAGATGATGCCTATCGTCTTTTATTATTCTTTGCTTTTCTGAATTGGAATCATGTTTTTTTTTTGTTCAGGAACTGAAATGTATGAAGATCTGCAATCATAACAGTTAAAAAAAGCTGCAGGCAACTCACATAATGAAACAAGATTCAAACTGCCGATGTAAGATTTCACCAGAATCAAAACTTAAACAACGTTGTGAATAGAGGCAGAGCAGGGTGTGGAAAACGGGAGGAGGCCTTCTTGAGAAATGAAACTAAGACGGCACAAGCTAGAAAACGTGATGTCATCGTGCTGTTTTTAGGCGCACTTGTCTCTTCGGTGCTCGCAAATGTAATAATTGACTGCAAAAGCAAGGAGTCCATCAAAAAGTTAACCAATGGCAAAAAGTTAAATTCTAGGGGTCATTTTGTAGTTTAGCATTTCACATGGCTTATTCTTCTTAATATTCACCATTTTGCGAGAATAATACCTGTCTTACTGGTCTTCCATTACTCCTTGTTCCTTCCTCCCTTTTCCTCTTATTCTGCTTCATCTCCTCTTTTGTCTCTTATTCCTTCTTCTCTTCTTTTCCTTTTTTTTAATTATACCCAATTTTCCCTCCATGGTGCGCGCGTGCGCAATAGCGCACTGCCCGCACATTCTCAGTGCACAAGAAAATCTAGCCAGCGCAATGTTCCTCTAAGCTGCGGGTGTGCGCAATTGCCCACTTCCCATAGTTTTTCTGCGCACAAGAAAATCTAGCCAGCTCACAAAAATCAGGGCTCGAAATTCCTAATTAAGAAGCTAATTAAGTCAAAGTTACAGTGCATGAAGGTCAAAATACAAGGGTTCCCCTGACGTTGTGTTCTAAATGCGATATTTTGAAGTCAAGCTCGAAGTAGAACGAAGTGGAGTAAAGTCAGTAGAGTTTTTCGAGGACCGGCTTCTTCGGCTCGGCTCACTAAAAGGAACCGGCTCTTTCGGGTCCTAAACGGCTTTTCAGGTTGTTTTTGCTTCTTTCAGTCCTATATGACCAAAAAATATATAAAATTATGCACAAAAAATGACTTAAAGGACGGGGGAATAGAACAAAAAAGAAAAAAATACCAAAATGAAAGTAGTGAAAAGCTGGGAAAAAAAGAAACAAAAGGAGGAGAAAAAAGAAGGAAAAATTCAGAAAAAAAAGAAAAGAAAGAAAAAAAAGGGAAAAAAGTAAATAGAGAACAAAAAGAAAAAAGTAACAGCTAGGAATAAATAAGCACAATACAATGAGATTTTCATTTGAAAGGAATTCAAAAAAAAATTAAAAAAACAGGGAAAAAGAAGAAAAAGTGCATTCAAATAACTTCCAATTATACTAAGTCAATCTTGTTGCCAACATTGAACTTCGACTAAAAAAAATGTAATTAAATACAGTTCTATATCGTGCAACCGACTCAATAAGCCCCCAAAAATGTTAGTATTATGCGGCAAAAGATACCAGGAAAAAAAATGGAAATCTTGTAAAAAAATTGTTGTAAAATCAAATGACGTTTGTAGGCCGTACAACCTTTACAATAATACATGAGTCAATTCATTTAAAAGTGAAATTTTTTTTGCATTGCCGGAAACTCAGCAAAATGTAACGTGATGTCAAGTTTTGGACATGTTTGATAATGACTTAGTTGCCACACTTGGGATTGCTGTTGCCCACTGTTGTTTCAAGCGTTGCTCACCGACTGTGTGAACGCTCAGAACCGTGGAAAATTAGAGGGAACATTGCTTATACCCCATGCTTTTTTTCTTGTATTATTCTTGTTCTTCTTAGTCTTCCTCTCCATTGTTTTTCTCCTACTCTGCCTTCTCATTTCTTGTCTTCTTTCTTTTTGTCATTTGCTTCACTTTCTTGCTCTCTCTTCTGTCATCCTCTTTTCACTCCTATTCCTCTTTCTCTTGTTCTGCCAAGACCAATTGCGTTACGTTCCTCACAAGTTTTATTAAAGGAAAGAGGAATCTGGTGTTCGCTAGGCGCGGGAAGCAAGTCGCTCTCGTACTCTGATTGTGATCCGAATACAGTAATCCCTCGGTTATCGCGGTTAATGGGGACCAAAACCACCCGCGAAAGTGAAAATCCGCGAAGTAGCGACGCGCCTTCAAAAATGTTTAAAAAAATATATATACTTTTTTTTTTTTTTTTTTTTTTATTATACATTTTTTTAATTATTATTTTTTAGACCTGCAAAGCTCTGAACCCGCGAATGTGGAACCATGCTTAAAAAATATATATATATTTTTTATTTTACTTTAATTTTTTTATTCTCATCTCATCTTATCTCATCTCATTAGCTGCACCGCTTATCCTCAGTAGGGTCGCGGGGGGGCTGGAGCCCAACCCAGCAATCATCGGGCAGTGGGCAGGGGACACCCTGAACTGGTTGCCAGCCAATCGCAGGGCACACAGGGACAGACAACTCGCTCGCATATTCACACCTAGGGACAACTTGGACCGGCCAATCCACCTGAAACGTCTTTGGAATCTGGGAGGAAACCGGAGTGCCCGGAAGAAACCCACGCAAGCACGGGGAGAACATACAAACTCCACACAGGAAGTCTGGAGCTGGATTTGAACCCACGCAGGAGGTTCCCATAACTTGAACTGTGCCGCACATGCGCTAACCACTGCGCCGCCATGCTGCCCAATTTATTATTTTTTTTTTTATTATTTTATTTTATTAATATTATTCTTTAGACCTTCCCTTCGAGGCTCTGAACCCACGAACGTTGAACCGCGAAGTAGCGAGGTCTCACTGTACGGAAGTGGATCTTCCGTAACGACGGAAGGACGGAAAAACAGGTCGATAAGCTGGGACAGGAGAGCAAAAACATGGTCAAGATCGTAAACAAGTCGAAAGCCAGGAGAGGAGAGTAGGTATGGTCAAGATCAAAACGGATCATTATTCGGGACAGGGGAGCAGACGTGGTCGCGATCAAAACAGATCATAGCGGGAGACAAACAGGAGCAAAAAACAGGATAGGCAAAAAAGGGCTTGCCGTGTAAAAACAGATTCGCAGACACACCGACAAAAGGGGACTGAGAGGACAGAGTTTAAATACTGACAGGGAGCCAATCTGCAACAAGCTGCAGCTGGTGCCACACGGGTGGGGCCAATCGGGCGCCATGGCAACCGTGACATCTCACTGGTAAACCTACCCAATCACAGCAGACTATTTGAAACACAAATGCGATTTTTTTTAAACAACCTTTGCTTAATCCGTCAGTTTTTTTCCATTAACATTCCAATCATGTCTCTCCTATATACCTCGTGCATATTCATGCCCGCTATCAAAAGCGGAACGTGTTTTGTGTATCGGCACACGGGAACGCGAATGGCACCTCGGGATGGAGGTGTGACATTAACAAGCTGCTGCCCAGGGCCGTCCGCCACAAACTGTCATTCATCACTCGCTGCTCCCCGTAACCCTAAAGTAGTCACGCTTATATGCAAAGTTATTTTTGCACGCCTGCCTCTTATCTCTCCCTGTTTTTTTTTGCTGTCACCAGAGGGAGGACACGTTTCAATGGTCGGCTTTCCGCAAGAGTGCAAAATGGAGGCCGGAATTTTACAGTCCGCCTCGGTGTCTGTTCTCCCGCTGCATGTATAATGCGACACAGCGCCTTACCATCTGCACGGCGCTCTCACAAGTTCACACTTGGGATGTTTGCACGACTAGGAAGGCTGTGAAATGGCGGAGAACGTAACCGTTTGGAATTAGTCGATGCTTGTTGAAACCTAGCTTGATTCAATAAATACTTGGAAAAATATACCGGAAATTCCGGACTATAGAGCGCACCTGATTATAAGCCGCACCTACTACATTTTAAGAGGAAAACCGATTTTGTCCATACACAAGCCGCACCTGTATATAAGCCGCATGCGCCCCACATTAAAAAATGTAACACAAACACAAAATTAACCCAAACCTGACTTCAAGTCCAGCGATTGAAACTGAATGTCCTTCATTAAGGTCCACAGTCCAAAAATCACAGCCGGCAAAATGAACAGAAAATGATACCGTACTTATGGTTTGATGCAGACCTGCAGAGTCCGGGTCACATTGAAAGTAATACAAGGAAAAAAGTGTATATTTCCAAAGGTAAGGGTGGGAAAAATATATCAGATGAACATATTTACTCACGCAACTCGTTTTTCTTTAACCAACTTTTTATCCCCCTCTTCACCTTTTTTTGTCTGTCCCTCACCTTTAGCAGTCCCTACTAAACCCGTCACCCAGCGTTTGTTCCGCCCCTTCTTTTTCATTTACCCGTGCAAAGCATATCAGAATAGGTGTCTAAAATAAACACAATTAAATACATTACAAAAATATACAGTTGCAAATACATATTATACATGGGTTACACATATTTACAAAGAAGACGGTACACCAAGAGAGTTTTCAAAGCTTTAATAATAATAAAATAACTTTCATCCCAAACGGTCCCTCACCTTTAACGGTCCCCACTAAACCCGTCACCCCGCGTTTGTTGCGCCCCTCCTTTTTCATTCACCCGTGCAAAACATATCAGAATAAGTGTCTAAAATAAATACAAATAAATACATTACAAAAATATACAGTCTCAAATACATATTATACATGGGTTACACATATTTACAAAGAAAGACGGTACACCGAGAGAGTTTTCAAAGCTTTAATAATAATAAAATAACTTTCATCCCAAACGGTCCCTCACCTTTAACGGTCCCCACTAAACCCGTCACCCCGCGTTTGTTGCGCCCCTCCTTTTTCATTCACCCGTGCAAAACATATCAGAATAAGTGTCTAAAATAAATACAAATAAATACATTACAAAAATATACAGTCTCAAATACATATTATACATGGGTTACACATATTTACAAAGAAAGACGGTACACCGAGAGAGTTTTCAAAGCTTTAATAATAATAAAATAACTTTCATCCCAAACGGTCCCTCACCTTTAGCGGTCCCCACTAAACCCGTCACCCCGCGTTTGTTCCGCCCCTCCTTTTTCATTCACCAGTGCAAAACATATCAGAATAAGTGTCTAAAATAAATACAAATAAATACATTACAAAAATATACAGTCGCAAATACATATTATACATGGGTTACACATATTTACAAAGAAAGACGGTCAAACCTTTAATAATAATAATAAAACTTTCATCCCAAACGGTGCCTGTGACAGGGCAGTTAATGGTAGCAACACTCGAGCGCCGCTGGGGGCCGTTAGAAAAATTACATAAACTGGCCGCATCACTGAATAAGCCGCAGGGTTGAAAGTAGCGGCTTACAGTCCGAAATTTACGGTATCCCGTTTAAGTTAATGCAGTGTCTTTCAACCAGTGTGCCATGAGACCTTGTCTCGTGTGCCGCAGGAATTTGCCCAATTATATCTTTCCAAAAAATCAGGCCATTATTCAGTATTTTTGCTTTCTTCAGACGAGGAACTGTAATAGTCATCCATATCAGTAGGTGGCAGTAGATTTTCATATACTTTTTATATACTAATTATCTGCTCATGAGGTAGCACACTACATTTAATAACTTAAGTTGTTTAACAAAGCAGTTTAAGATTGTAAAAAATAAAAACATAAATAAAGCACATCATTCTTTCTTATTTTAAGTATTATTTTCTTCTTTTTATATACTAAATATCTGCTTATGAGGTAGTAGTGTGAAATATTTGACATAACTTCATTTTCAAACATTTTCGACGGACACTGAGTTAATGAACACATATGAATCATGTAATATGTAAATATATGATGTAAATGCAATTTATTCATATATTTATTCATTTTAAAAGAATATATATTTTAACCTGTAGTTTGTCTTGTGTTCGTCGTGTACTTTGTCTCGAACAAAACATGACTAAATTAATAAAAAATACATGAAAAAAGGCAAATTACATGACAAAATACACAAGAAAATACTTGACAAAATACTTTCGGAAAACTTGTCGAAACACAAAATTTACAAAAACAAGAAGAAATACAAGACAAAATAAAAAATAAAAATACACAACAAAATAAATGACAAAGTCCAAAACAAAAACACGCCAAATACACAATAAAATAAATGATAAAATACACACAAAAATATAATACTAGATACAAAATAAATTACAAAATATATGACTAAAGACAGGCCAAAATATTCAAGAAAATAAAGGACAAAATATATGACAAAATACATGATAAATTAAATGAAAAAATACAACCCCCAAAAATTACGACAAACTACCCAGCAAAATATATGTCTACAACAACAAAAATGCACAACATGCATGACAAAGTCCAAAATGCCATGATTACTGATGTGACTAAGCTGTGCCCACTCATTTGGCGCCACCCGCCGCGGGTTCTGATTGGCTCTCTGTCACTATTTGAACTCAGTCCTGTCAATCCCCTGTTGTCTGTCCGTCTGCGAACCTCAGTGAATACTAAGCAAGCCTTTTTTCGACCCCGACTCCCACCTTTCCTGGTTTTTGCTCCCGTCTGTCTTCGGCTACGACCTGTTTTGCTCCTGACCACGTCTGTTCTCCCGTCCCAGCTTACGATCTCTTTTTGTTCCCCTGACTACGTCTACTCTCCCGTACTGGCTTAAAACTCTCTTCCGAACCCGACCACGCATTGCTCTCCCAGTCCCGGCTACCGACCCGTTTTTTCCGTCCCTGACACCCCCATCTCTCGCTACGGAACATCCACTTCTGCGTTCGGAGCACAATCCGAGCACGAGAGCGACTTGCTTCCCACGTCCAACGAATACCGGATCGTGGGCGCAGCCCTTTCTCTTTCCTCCAATAAAACTTGTGAGAAAAGTAACGCAATTGGGTCCTGTTTCCGTTCTGGTCCTGACATTTACCATTATATAAATCATTATGAATTGTTTCCCATTTTCTTTCGGCAAACCGGATTAAAAAGCTGCATTTGGCCCTTTTTTGCCCACCTCTCTTCCTAAAATACTAAGCTTTAACATTCAAACCATATGTCCCTTGAGAAAAAAAAATATGTGGGCTGAGCAAGGGTCAAATACAGTACATTACTGCGAGGAATGCTAAATTTGAAAAACACACGACAAGGCAACTGGATCCATTTAAATAAACTGTAGCGTGATCCGATTAGCAACAAATGGAATACATGGCATAAACAAGCTGCACAGACCGGGAAGCAATAAAACTGTAATCTCTGTTCCCTGCAAAAAGGCACGCCTTTCAGACACCCGTGGAAATAAAATACAGCCTTGCTATTTGAAATCAGGTAGACCGGCAGATTATGCGTGTGAATGGCTGGGAAAAAACGTACAAAGTACGTTTATTCTGCATTTTAAGACGTGTACGACGTACAAGAAAATCCGTACGGAAAAACGCAAATTTGTCAATTATGGGTACCATCCGGTATACACTGACTATCACGAAACGGCATATCAATCAAGTCAGATGAGTTCGCCGCGGTAGCCTCTATCTCGGTATGGTTTTTTTCGTTGCGAACGAAGCGAGCGGTTTGATGCTACTGTGCGCATGCGTCTGCCGCCTGGGGATTTCCCATCATGCATCATTCTGTGGTTGTTGTGTAGTGAAAGGAAGTCCGTCTCTTTTTAGAGAACCGGCTTTTTCGGCTCAACTTATTAAAGGGAGCCGGCTCTCAAATGGCTCACTTGCCTTGATGCATTATATTTCGAATAATTATGTTGTATCAGGGGCAGCACGGCGGCGCAGTGGTTAGCGGCACAGTTCTAAGGTCTTGGGATCCTCCTGTGTGGGTTCAAATCCAGCTACCGGACTTACTGTGCGGAGTTTGTATGTTCTCCCCGTGCTTGGGTGGGTTTCCTCCGGGCACTCCAGTTTCCTCCCACATTCCAAAGACATGTATTTCAGGTGGATTGGCCTGTCCAAATTGTCCCTAGGTGTGAATGAGCGAGCGAGTTGTCTGTCCCTGTGTGCCCTGCGATTGGCTGGCAACCAGTTCAGGGTGTCCCCTGCCCACTGCCAGATGATTGCTGGGTTGGGCTCCAGCCCCCCGCGACCCTACTGAGGATGAGCGGTACAGCTGATGAGATGAGATGAAATTATGTTGTATCAAGAAGTTAAGAAAAAAAGGAAGAATAAAAGGAGAAAATGAAAAAAGACAGGTTTGTGGTTATCACTTTAATCCCTTTATACGATCCCAAAACTGTATGTAACATCCCACATGCCCACATTTCTTGTGTAAATATTGTGTAAATTATAACCTTATCTTTTTTGTTCCTTTATCTTCTTTGTTTTCTTTTATCATCACTGTTACATGTGAAACTGGAGTGCCACGCCCAATTTCGTTGTCACAATATGTTGAACCCATTTTGTAACAATGACATTAAAGGTATATTCTATTCTATTTTATTCTAATCAGTATATTACCAACAATAATTTAATGCAGAAAATGAATTCATAATTTGAATAAGAAAATGTGTTATTCCACTTAATTATATTTGCATGTATTTTTTCCTTCTACAGTGAACGTCCAAGCGACTTTATTTTTGAACTTTTTTTATAATAAACTTCATTCATGTCGAGCAACTCAATACCTCACAACAAAATGTTAATTAACAATATATATGATATAACGAAACACATGTACAATATAACATGTTAAACTACATCAAAAAACAGGTTTGAAAAAAAATATGGTGTAAGATTATTTTGTATTTTGAAAGGGAAAATAGGACAGTTTGTAAGAGCATGGAGGTTGACAAGTATGTTGATGACACTATTAAGTGGGGGAATAATTGAAAAGTGCAGAGTGTCTTTGGGCAGCAAGTTAATAATCCCCGCTCATCAATACAGGTCGTGCTTGGCTGGAAACACAACAGAAAAAACGCTTCAGACTTTCATATTTCATCACTTTAAGTACATCAACAGGAGTAGTTCATTCCCCGGGGCTATCACCATCATAAACAAGAGCACAAAGCTGTGATGAAATATATATATTGTCTATGTAGGGAAAAATACGTATTCATTTCTCATTTTTTGACTTATTTTGGAATTTTGTTGCTGCTTATGTTAATGAACGACAGACTAACGAATGAGATCGTTCGTAAGTTGAATTTGTTCGTAAGTTGCTTCAGTGCTATAATTTGTATGGAGTCTATGTTTAAGGTTTAAGTATGTTTAAGACTTGTATAAGTAGCCTGTATTGTGTTGTACTAAAAAAATAGCATTTCATAAAATATGTTCTATAAAGAAAAATGAATTTAACTTAATTTTGGAAGATGCGCTTCAAGAGGTCCTCCACTATGGTAAAAAGTGGCCGAAAAAAAGCGTACCAACCATTTTCTCAACCGCATTAAGCTTCCTTATTCCACTTTCATTTCAAAAGAAACGGCTCGCCTCTTCTTTACACTTTACACCAACCGTATTGAATGGATGCACGAGATATTAAACAATAAAAAGGTCAAAGTTCTTAGCGCGCTGGAGATAATGTCACAAGCTAGAAATGGAGACAAGACCCAATGGCGTTCGTTTTACTCAGTTTTATGGATAAAGAGAGAGCAGTGCTTGCTTCCACGATCCGATGATTGTCGGACATGGGCTGATGCCAGGAACGCGGAAGTGGCACTTCTGTGTCGGGTGAAGATAGTCGTAGGCAGCGGGAAAACTGGTCGATATCCGGGACGGGAGAGCAAGCGCGGTAACGAGTCCAGAAAAGAGGTCGGCAACAGGTGGCAGGAAACAGGGCAAAACAGGTCGATGGCCGGGACGAAGAGCAGGGCAAAAACGGGTCCGGAAACAGGTCGGCAACAGATATCAGGCAGGAGAAAACAGGGCAGGAGGATGTCGAAAGGTACAGAGCTTGCCTAGCTGGGAGCATAGGTTCGCAGAACGGTCTGACGCCAGTAACAGGAAGCCAGGGGGTTTAAAAAGTGGCAGAGAGCCAATCAGCGACCAGGGCTGTTCAGTAATCATGACAGATAAGGTATAGAATGTTTACACACGGACTAGGAAGAGGAACCCGCATTTCTTCTTTGAGGTGGATGCTGGGTGACCTCTCACAGCGCCACCACACACCGGTAGCGGCGGAAAGAAGCACAACAGTAATGTCCTGTACTCGGAAATATGTGCACACAATAAAAAATTTAATTGCCATCAATGTCCGGATATTTTGCGATATCCCGAAAAAAAAGGTTTGTATCTACCAGTTTTTGTAACTCGAATGGTAGTAAGTGGGAAAGCGTCTGTAATGTTTGGATGCTCGTACAACTTAGGCCAATCCAGAAGCACTTTCTTGTCTGTCACGACAAGAACGGAATTAGGACCCAGATGCGTAACGTTAACCACAAAAGGAAGCGGAAGGGCAGCGCCCGCAACCCGGTGCTCGCTGGACGCGGGAAACAAGCCGCTCACAGAATCGGATCGTGTTCCGAATCCGGAAGTGGATCTTCTGGAGTCGGATATCATGGTGTCAAATACGGAATAAATAGGTCGATAGCGGGGGCAGCAAAACGTGGTCGGGATCAAAAATGGGTCGTAAGCCGGGACGGGAGAGCAAACGTGGTCGGGGTCAAAAAACAGGTCGTACCGGGAGACAAACGGGGAGATCAGGAACGGACGGGTGGAAAAACAGGTGCAAAAAGCAGGACCGACATGAGTCGGTATCAAAATGCTTGCCTTGAAGAAGCAAAGGTTTGCTGACAGACTGACAACAGGCGAGTGAAAGGACTGGGCTTAAAAAGGACAGGGAACCAATCAGATAGCCAGCAGCGGTTGGTGCCAAACAAGCGGGCACAGGTGATCCAAATCAATCATCATGACAATAGATTTCAAACGAAATAATACAACAGTGAAACTGCATTTAAAAAATGTCTCCGCATATGTTAAAAAATAAAAAAATTACAAACAAAAAAAAGCTTATTTTAAACAATTTCCTTCCTGAAGCGAAAAATAAAAGAACATATATCTTCAGGCGGCGTTCCATTTTTTTCTGCTCACCTGCTGTGCTGCCAAATAGCCGCAGCATGTACTTACTTATTCTTAAACAATGCTTTCATACATTTAGCGCTCGATCCCATTGCTCCATGCTCATTATCAGTAGCCGATACATTCATTTTGTTCATTTTTTATTGATTCCCTGCTGAGATTGAAGCTCTAGCGCAGCATCCTTGCGATTTCATCTTCCGCATATTTTTTCATAGATTAACTCAAAGATGAAACGTAAAATTCATGAGATTAAAGAAAATAAAAGTCGGCGATGCGAAGAAGCTGTAAATGATTTAACCTCGGCGATCGGTGCGTAGTTTTGGAAGTTTGTTGCCTGATGTAATGAATATGCGACAATGTGTCCTATTGCCAGGGTTGGGTAGGGTTACTTTAACTTGATTACTTTCAATTACTTTTGGATTACTCCAATTTCAAATATGCTAATAAAAGCCAAAATAAACTAAATATGAATAAAATGACTAAATTTTGTGCAGGCTCGGGGAGTCACGGAATACATGGAACGGCAAAAATGATGTTGGCAAGCTGTTTGGATTTATTTTCATTTTGTTTCTGTCGCATTTTATGTTAGTTTTGCCGGCGATCAAAGAGATCAAACCCAGGAGAGAAAGCTTACCACGTGTTGTGAGTCATCATTTTATTCTTATTTAGTTTCTTTTGTCTTTTATTAGCATATTTGGTATTGGAGTAATCCAAAAGTAATTGAAAGTAATCCAGTTAAAGTAACTCTACCCAACCCTGACTATTGCATAGCGTTATCGTCTGAAGTACGATGCGGGGTTGCCGAATATATTCTGGCTAATCTGGCGTTGCATCATTTTAGGCAAAGACAAAACGTGGGAACGAAAGAGAAGGAATAACAATAGCAAAGAAGCTATCAGCAGGACAGCAGGATTCTCAACTTGTATATTGTGTTAAAATTGAATGTTGTTCTGACCTGGAAGAGGAAAATACCAAGCCATAACTTACTTGAAAACCAGTAAGGGATAGAGTAGATATTCAATGTCTTTCTGATCTGGGAGAGTTGAATGTCTTTCGGTAAATAATTGCTGAGTCAACAAAACTAAAAGTCAAGTGAAGTCATGTTTATTTGTATAGCCCTTAGTCACAATGTGTCATGATTACTGATTTGGATCACCTGTGCCCGCTCATTTGGCACCAGCCGCTGCCTAATGAGTTTCCTGTCACTTTTTAAGCCCGGTCCTATCACTCTCCGGTTGTCAGTCCGTCAGCGAACCTCTGTTGTTACAAGGCAAGCATTTTGACCCTGACTCCCGCCTGTCCCGTATTTGCACCCGTTTTTACACCTGTCCGGTCCTGATCTCCCCGTTTGTCTCCGGCTATGACCTGTTTTGATCCCGACCATTCTGTTCTCCCGTCATGGCTTACGACCCGTTTTTTTTCCCGACCACGTTTTTGCTCTCCTGTCCCGGCTATCAATCTGTTTTTCCATCCCTGACACCGCCATCTACCGCTATAGAAGATCCACTTCAGTATTCGGATCCCGATCCGATTGCGAGAGCAACTTGCTTCCGGTGTCCAGCGAGCACCGGATCACGGGCGCTGCCATTCCTCTTTCTATTCAGTAAACTTGTCCAATAAACTTGGGTCCTGATTCTGCTCTGGTCGTGACACAAGGAGTCTCAAAGGGCTGCACAGACTATTGCAAACTACAGACTATTATAACATCACCCCCTGATCTCAAACCTACTCGAGGGCAAGGAAAAACTGCATAATCATGGTATTTGGCATTTTCACATCTAGGGTAACCTACCTGACTGCCTGTGAAAGATGGTGTTGATATTCCATGTTGTTCTGGCCCGGGAGAGTGGAATGTCTTTCTGGGTAAATATGTTGAGATGACAAAAGCAAAAGTGCTGACTCAGCTTTTTGGGGTGTATTTTTTTCCACATCTAGGGTAACCTACCTTACTGTATCTGAAAGATGGTGGTGATATCTAAACTCCCTTTTCTTGGAGGGACGTACGTACATTATTAACAATTAAGGAGTTTTCCCTTGGCCTCTCGTAGGTTTTAGATCAGGGGATGGTGCAATGGTAGTCTGTATAGCCCTTTGAGGCTTTTTGTGTCACGTTTTATGATGGGCCCATGTGTGGGAAGCAGGGGTGCCCGGTATCTATTACCCAAACTAGGACCAAATAAACAAGTGGGCACAAAGCAACTCACAAAAATACCAACCAGAAACAAAAAACAAACCTGGAACTACAAAAATGCAAAGAGACAAAGACACCCGAAACAAACTTCAGGGCAACAAACGAAAGGATGAAAGTGGCATGGAAATGCAAGAACGATGACCCGGCAAAGTGAGGTCTCCAAACAGTCCTATATCCTAGTCCTAAAGAGCTAGGATGAGTAGGGTTTTGAGGGCAATCGCCTTTTCACATACGGCCAGATAAGTTTTTTTTATGTGTGTGCCTCAATAAATGAAATAAATATTTAAAAACTAGATTTTGTATTTCTTTGGGTTGTGGCATGAAAATACAAGGATGACAACCCGACAAAGTGAGGTCTCCAAACAGTCCTATATCCTAGTCCTAAAGGGCTAGGATGAGTAGGGCTCTGAGGGTAAACGCCTTTTCACATAGGATAAGTTTTTGGTGTGTGTGTGCCTCAATAAATGAAATCAATATTTAAAAACTAGATTTTGTATTTCTTTGGGTTGTGGCATGAAAATACAAGGACGATAACCCGACAAAGTGAGGTCTCCAAACAGTCCTATATCCTAGTCCTAAAGGGTTAGGATGAGTAGGGCTCTGAGGGTAATCGCCTTTTCACATAGGGCCAGATAGGTTTTTTTGTGTGTGTGCCTCAATAAATGAAATCAATATTTAAAAACTAGATTTTGTATTCCTGTGGGTTGTGGCATGGAAATACAAGGACGATGGCCCGACAAAGTGAGGTCTCCAAACAGTCCTATATCCTAGTCCTAAAGGGCTAGGATGAGTAGGGTTTTGAGGGCAATCGCTTTTTCACATAGGATAAGTTTTTTTTTGTGTGTGTGCCTCAATAAATGAAATCAATATTTAAAAACTAGATTTTGTATTTCTTTGAGTTGTGTCTGTGTGAGACACCTGTGCCCAGTTGGATGAAGGTAGCCCACTTTACAAATAAACATGACTTGACAAACATCCATCCATCTAAGATCTCCACCGCTTATCCTCAGTAGGGTCACGGCGATGCTGGAACCCATCCCAGCTATCTTCGGGCAGTGGGCAGGGGACACCCTGTACTGGACACAGGGACAGAAAACTCACTCGCTCATTCACAACTAGGGACAATTCAGACAGGCCAATTTACCAGACATGCAGGTACGGGGAGAACATGCAAACTCCAAACGGAAGAGGCTGCAGTAGCTGGACTTGAACCCTGAATCTCAGCACAAAAAGCTTTGTAAAACCACGGTGTATTCACATGGAACATGTGGGTGTCCTCCTAACATCTGACCAAAACAACATCTGAGGTAGAGCGCTCGTCTTGGGATCGAGAGATCGCAGGCAACTGTAAGGGAAATTATTGTTTGATTATATTTTGTCCTCAAAAGTACCTTAATGAAGCTAAAGATTACATCCAGGTGCTATTTGTATTCTTGCAACAATTGTGTCCTCATGGGGCCCGCTAACTATCATTCAAGATGGCCTTCACTTTAGTGCCAAAAAAGTCTGGTCAAGAGCTTGCCTCCCTTTTCTACTCCCTTGACTTCACAGTGACGCATTGTACCTTTTGTGTTACAAAGTTTCACTCTCCTGACTGCTTATTTATTATTATTATCGCAGGCTCCTCCGTGTTATATGTCGAAGTGTCCTTTGGCAAGACACTGAATCCCTAATGCCCCCAATAAGCAGGTAGGTGCCTTGCATGGCTGACTCCCTATTGGTGTGTGAATGTGTGTGTGAATGGGTAAGTGTGAAGCACATTGTAAAGCGCTTTGGGAGGTCTTCATTGACTTGAAAAGCGCTATATAAATATCATTTACATCTTTTTCTGAACCTCCTGATTTTTCTTCACCAAACTACTTATGGTCTGATACCGGTTCGAAAGCCGGTGGATAAGGACCCCTGGGCTACAAGTGCAAAACTGGGGAAATATGGGAAAGCCAAAGAACTGCAAAAGAAAAAAGCTGAAAAACACACAGAAGCACCTGAGTAATAAATCAAGAGCGGCTTGGAAACATAGAAAGCAAAATTCAATGTCAACGCTGAGAAAAAGGCTGAGGAAAAGCATAAAAAGAGGGAAAATAAATTGATCAAACAGGTGAAGAATTATCTTCTGAGAAGAACAAGAACACTGTCACGGACCAGGGCTGGAAACAGAATTTAGAACCCACTCGCGTAACATACTCACAATTTTTGGGGAGAGGAGGAATGCACACACACTCGATCCAGGCATTGATGGTCGCAGAAGTGGAAATCCAAACAAAAGGGTAGTGGAAATCAAACAAATCAGGCCAAAATTAAAACAGGATCAAACACAGGCAAATTCACAGAACTGGGCATTTCACAGGGTTTAACAGGAGTCTTTGCAGAAGTTTCACAGAAGTATCACAGACGCTCAGACAACTAACGGCTCAAAGGACCGCGTTTAAGTACTCCCAAGGAGCAATCAGTCAACGCGTCTCAGCCGGTGTCCATGGGCGGGACCAATTGGGCGCCGTGGCAACCGCGAAAGAATCCTGCGCCACCCGGCTGGGACCAACTGAGCCCCATGGCAACCGTGACAAACACAAGGTATATAATATCTGTATTATATATATATAATTTGAAATGGCTGAACATGTCAAAAACTGGTAGAACGTTTAGATAGATAGATAGATAGATAGATACTTTGTTCATCCCCGAAGGGAAATTCACATTTCCAGCAGCATCCCTGAGCTGAGAACAATCGAGAACAATCGAAAATAACACGGGAGCTGCTGGAGTGGCTGCCATTCGTGACGGCGCCGGAAGAAAAGATTCAATTTGAATCATTTACAAACAAACAAACAATTGAATCATGTACAAACAAACAAACAAAATATTCATGTTTCAATAAGTGGAGTACACTTAAAAATAAAATCTGTTGAACTAAAATATAAATTCTTCAATTTATTATTATAATATTATATCATAAAAATAATATAACATAATATCAAATAATAGTTTAATTTGAGTAATTGGCATTATTATCAGATTACAATGTAGTATTTATCTTTTTTCGTAGCATTATTATTATTATCATTATTATTTGTATTATTCTAATGATCATGATTTCATGTGGATTGTTAGAAACATCATCATTATTTGTTATAATTATACAATTTGTATTATTATTACTATAGATTTGCTTGTGTTATTACTGTCAGGCATATTTGCATTATAATATTATTAAAAACATTATATTGCTATTTTTACTACATAACATATATTTTTTGACATACAGTGCATCCGGAAAGTTTAGACTACAACTGAAAATAAAAATTGTAACAGTACACAAAATATTTAAAAAAAAAACACTAAAACATTTATGGGGACATTGTTGAATGAGGCCCCTTCTCAGGGTTTCTTATTTTCCTCGTGATGAGGGTTTTAAGTATTTCCTTGCCCTCATGTCTGTTTCAGATCAGGGGAGGGTGTAACTGTGGCCTGTGCAGTCTTTTGAAACAGTTTAAGCTATACAAATAAATTTAACCTTACTATTCTAAACGCCCTTTTCACTCTGGGAAATCCCACAGTACCCCCCTCCCTACCTCAAAACTTTTTCTCCTTGGATCTACACACTTCACATAGGTCAGCCTTTTCGACTTCAAAACAGTGAGGGATTTTCACGCCTGATACGCACACTCTCTTTTGTTTTGTCAGAGAATCCGACATATCGGAAATGCTAGCATACCTCGCGCACTTTTATTACATGTGTAACGGGTGTAATAATAACTTTTGTTTTGTTGAAATTCCTGCTGAAATATGTTGTATAGTTTTTGTGTAAGTGTCCTGAAATAATGAGTCCAACAGTGCCACCTGCTGGTATGGGGTAAGGTTTGGTTTGGCTTTTGATCTTGTGACCGGAAGGCGGATGCCGTTGGCAGTTTACGGCGCGCTGCTAACGGTAAGGCACGATGTTTTGGTGCTCTGCAAAAAAATAAATTTAAACATTAAAACTACACAATAATGTGATTGATGTTGTCAAGCTGTTTGGAATTATTTTTGTTTTATTTCTGTCGCCATTTATGTTAGTTTTGCCGGACGTTGCATGTTGTGCTAAAATGCTAATTCCCCTTATAGTGTTGAAAGCCAGCAGAGGAGCTAACCACGTGTTGTGTGTGACTCATTCATTTGCAGGTAAATTGCTCGTTATTATTACTATTTTCCCATATATATAAAAAGAATGATTTTGGTTAAAATTCAGTTTAAAGAAAAATATGTTGAATTCATTGTAAATGTTAAAAAACCACTATACGATCTCTTGTTAAAAGTATCTTGTTAAAATGGATGTAAAAATGTATTGTGATGGTTGATATTCTAAAATGTATTGTATCTCAACTGTAAAGAAAATCTATTGAGCAGTCCACAGCGCGCTGCTAATGTGTTGAAAGCCAGCAGAGGAGCTAACCACGTGTTGTGCCTCATTCATTTGCAGCAACTGTAAAAAAAACCTCGTCATCCAGTCCAGCGTGAATGTGGATCTTTGGTGGGACGGGTACACGTCGGTTACACATGTTGCCTGAGTAAACTGTGAAGAAGTAATTGAGGGCTGACATTTGAACAGGCTTTGAGTTCAATCAGCCATGTAATTGAATAACACCGATAGCAAAGCGCAACTGTCATGAGGTGCCGGATGATTCACTTTCTAGCGTACATCTCGACTCTATTGTGCTAATAACGGAGGACGCTAGACACAAAAAGATGAGAGAACGACAGGATCTGAAATCTTGTAGAATCTCTGCTTTCGACAATGGAAGATTGAGCTACTGGCTAGCTTTAATCGGTTAGAGCTGGAAGTGGCTTCGGTTAAGTGGCTAACTTTAGCAGCTAGCGGGAGTATAAAGTATAAAGGGCAGTAGTCAATAGCTTTTAAAAGTTAACCAGATATTGTTTACATGTGGTACCGTCAATGTTAAAACTTGAGATTGTGTAAAGATAATTAGAAGAACACACTCTGAGTCTGAGATGAGATTTTTGCTAGCCTTTCGATCAGAGGGGCGTCCCACCTGAGTTTTCTCCTAGATCTGCTTCCAAGATCGGCTCAGGAAGGAATCGCACACCCCCAATGGCTAGAGACTTGGGGCTTGAAAACACAGGCATAAACAAGATACTGATTGGCTTAAGCAAGATCACATGAATACATAAAACGAATCTGATCTGGTTTAGACAGAAATGACATGTATATACAAGCCTTAAACATACTTATATAAACCTTAAACATCCAAAAGCACTGAAGAAACTTACGGACAAATTCAACTTACGAACGAACCGGAGGAGCAGTGTTCCTTCTAAGCTGCACGCGTGCACAATTGCGCACTGCTCGCACATTCTCAGCGCACAAGAAAATCGTGTCACCTGTCACTCTTCTGTTGTCAGTCCGTCTGCGAACCTCTGTTGATACAATGAAAGCCTTTTTGACCGTGACTCCCGCATGTCTTGTTTTTGCTCCTGTTTGTCGCCGGCTACGACCTGTTTTGATCCCGACCACGTCTACTCTCCCGTCCTGGCTTACGACTGGTTTCTGATCCCGACCACGTTCTTGCTCTCCCTGTCCCGGCTACCGACCTATTTTTCCGTCCCTGACGCCGCGATTGCTAGCTACGGAAGAACCTCTTCCGTATTCAGATCACTGTCCGAGTACGAGAGCGACAGGCTCCCCGCGTCCAGCGAACACTGGATCGTGGGCGCAACCCTTCCTCTTTCTTTCAATAAAACTGGTGGTAAACGTTACGCAATTGGGTCCTGATTCCGCTCTGGTTGCGACATCTTTGGTCAGAGATGTTGTTTGCATGATACAAAATATGATAGAATACTGTAAAACCTCTGTAGGCATTTCCTATTTTATCCTCCAGTATTCAGAGGTTTTTAAAGCATACCGGGTTATTAGACATATTTTGACATTTCTGGAAAAAAATGTGTTTTTTTTTGGTACAGGGTTTGATTCCCGGCTCCTCCGTGTTATATGTCGAAGTTGGGCAAGACACCGAATCCCTAATGCCCGATCAGCAAGTAGTTGCCTTGCATGGCTGGCACTGCTATCGGTGTGAGTGTGTGTGAATGGGTAAGTGTGAAGCACATTGTAAAGCGCTTTGGGAGGTCTTCAGTGACCTGAAAAGCGCTGTATATTTGTCATGGTTGCCATGGCGACCAATTGGTCCCCGCCGTGTGGCGCCAGGTTCTGTCACGGTTGCCACGGTGCTCAATAGGCCCCGCCCACTGACACTAGCTGAAACACGTTGACAGATTGCTGCTGAACTACTTAAACGCGGTCTTGCGAGTTGACTGGTGTCAGAGCGTCTGCAAAACTCCTGCTAGACTCTGTGTGATATGCCAAGTCCTGTGAATTTGCCTGTGTTTTGATCCTGTTTTAATTTTGGCCCGATCTGTTTGATTTCAATCTACTTCCGCGACCATCGATCCCCGGATCGAGTGTGCGCACATTCCTCTTCTCCCCAATAAATTGTGAGTAACGTTATGCGATTGGGTTCTCACTCCTGTTTCCTGTCCTGGTTTGTGACAATATAAATGCAGACCATTACTTATAGTATCATGAGACCAGAACCGACCATGAAACCCCAGAGCATTCGTTTCAGTTATTTATTAGGGAAGCGTTCAGGGCTTGCGGGAGACGTGATGACTGTCAGACGTCAGCAGCGGAGCCTGAAAGATAGCTTCGGATCGAGTAGCTAATCGGAGTGCGGAAGTCAAGCAGATCGAGTTTACCAGGCTGGAGAGGAGATAGTAGCGTTGGACAGAAACAGGTCGGGTCGGAGGCAGGCAGAAACAGGTAAGCAGAGTTCTTAATCAAACGGGAAAACAGGAGAGTCACAAAAGTAATACTCTGACGAAGAGGTCTGGGCGCAGCGCGCTAAAGAACGAAGCGTCAGCCAATCAGAAGGCGCCCACATGATTGTTCCAGGTGACCAGAGATAGCAATCATGACATATAGTCCAGGAATTTGGGTATTTCTGAACACCAAAAATCGTAAATGGCGTAGAAGGAGCGGCCCCGGCGGGCTTGGTGTGTGCCACGAAGGAGGAGGGCACGTGGCGAGGCGTCTCATCGGATTAGCGAATGCCTCGTCCCCCATTGACATTTCCTTTCATTTCTCTAATTGAGTCTATCAGGAGACATTAAAGCGAGATGACAGACGGGGTGAAAAGAGCGCTCGTCAAATTTAGCGAGCGTGCCAGATAGAAAAGAAAAAACACTCACACCAACCTCTTCTTCTCCGTGCAAGTATTTCTGTGTTTCGCATAAAATCAGCTCTGTCCTTAGCGTTATTCGCACTTATTTTGAAACTTGTTGTGAAACATCACACTCACAGAGGATTGTGCTAATCTTTGTAAAGTGCCACAATCTAAAGCATGAACAAATGCATATTAGCGCATTTTCTGGTCAATTAGCGAAGCATCACTTGTGTTTGTTTGATTGTGAGGTTGTTTACTAACACGGAAATTTGGCCTCACAATTCCTCTTGTGTTTTTCTTGCCATTTCATCACAGCTCTCATGACGACAAAAGATACTAATGTAATTTATAACCCTGATATTTCATACAGACGCTTCCTTACTGTCAGGACCAGAACAGGAAACAGGGAGTAGAACCCACTCGCGTAACGTTACTCATAGTTTATTGGGGAGAAGAGAAAGGAGCGCACACACGATCCGGAGATCGTTGGTCGCGGGGAGTAGATTGCTCAGAAGTGGTCAAAATCAAACAGATCGTGGCGCGAGCAAATTAGTAGCAAAAACACAGGAAAAAAACGCAGATTCACAGGGATTGGCAAAACAAGAGCAAAAACACAGGAAAAACGGAGATTCTCAGGGCTAGACGTGAGTTTCGCAGACGCTCCGACAAAAGGCGTCTCACGGGACAGCGTTTAAGTAGTCACAGGGAGCAATCTGTCAACGAGTTTTAGCTGGTGTCCATGGGCGGGGCCAATTGGGCGCCCTGGCAACCGTGACGGAAGCTGGCGCCACACGGCGGGGGCCAATTGGGCGTCTTGGCAACCGTGACACCTACTTATGACCATTTGACTTACGGAAAACAGTAGATACAAACATTTTTTGGGGGGATGTCGAAAAATATCCGGACATTGCTGTAAATTAGACTTTGTATTGTGTGCACCGTTTTCCGAGTACAGGACAGTACTGTAGTGCTTCTTTCTGCCACTATGGTTATGTGGCACTGTGAGAGGTCCCCCAGCATCCAGCCCCGAAGAAGAAATCCGCTTCCTCTTTGCAGTTCATGTGTAAACATTCTATACTGTATCTCCAGCGCGCTAAGAACTTTTAGATTTTTATTAATATCTTGTTTATTCATTCAATACGATTGGTGTAAAGTGTAAAGAAGAGGAGAGCTGTTTCTTTTGAAATGACAGTGGAATAAGAAAGCTTGATGCGGTTGAGAAAATGGTCGGAATTATTTTTTTAGCCACCTTTCCCCACGGAGGAGGACCTCTTGAAGCGCATCTTCCAAAAGTGAGGGTAACTCAACTCTTTTACCTTTATAGAGCATATTATTTTATGAAATGTTTATTTTTTTTGTACAAAACAATGCAGTTTACGTATCCAGTCTATACTATCTCCAGCGCGCTAATAACTTTGACATTCTTATTGTTTAATATCTCGTGCATCCAATCAATATTTGGTGTAATTTGTAAAGAAGAGGTGAACCGTTTCTTTTGAAACGAAAGTGGAACAAAAAAAAAAAGCTTGATGCGGTTGAGAAAATGGTTGGATCGCTTTTTTTCGGCCACTCTCTAACACGGAGGAGGACCTCTTGAAGCTTATCTTCTAAAAGTAAGTTACACTTAACTTTATTAAAATCTTTTTAAAGCATATTATTTTTATGTTGTTTATTTTTTTAGTACAAAACAATACAGATAGATAGATAGATAGATAGATAGATAGATACTTTATTCAACTACTTATACAAGCCTTAAACATACTTATATAAAGCTTAAACTTGCAAAATATAGCACGAAGGCAACTTACGAACAAATTCAACTTACAAACGATAGTCAGGAACCTATCCCGTTCGTAGATAGGGCAGCGACTGTAGTGACAACATTTAGTGCCATTTTGATGAAGATAGGGGGAAAATTGTCGGAATTTAAGTCGCAAAGTGTGGACTTTACGTAAAAGTGAACATAACATATGTCGGACAAATACTCCAACACAGTGGTACCTCTACTTAAAAATATTTCTACCTTTTCGTTTCGTAAGTACCTGAACGGGGGGAACATATTGCCTCGAGGGTCCAAAGTCAAAAATACAGTATAGTACGCACCACTCCCAAAGTTTACCGAACGTAAACCAACTGGCTTTCAGTTTGGTCTACTACATTACATCTCTAAACAAAAGAAAGACAAGCGACACAGATTTTTTTTCTCATGCTTCACAATCAAAGCCCGATTCACATCTCAACACAACTGCAACAGCTCCTCTATTTTATTGCAAACAGTTGAATCACAGGGTCGATGTGGGAGGAGAGTTTAACAAAGCCAGAGGACACTTTGAAACATCAAACAGAACAGAGACGAATAAACATGCCAATGCAGCAGCTTATCTTTTCGGGCGAATGGTTGAGTGGTTCACAAGGTGATAAAACGGAAACAAGGGAAACGTCTTACTCAACTGTTGGAGCCCTGTATATTCAGATTCAGATTCAGATTCAGATCTACTTTATTGTCATTCTAGTACACGTGTATACAGAACGAAATGTCGATACATCTGACCCGCACAGTTTCCTTGAATGTACAGATTTAACACAAATTAAATTATAACTATAATTATAATATTGTAGTAAATTAATAATTAAACACATTTACAATTATCCCATCACTGTCGGTTAAAATCCGCAAGACAACCTTGTGTGTTTTCCACTCCTGAGGATTTTTGTCATGGCACCAGACCATTCCTTGATGTTTTCGGCCCAGTTCTTTTTCAGTTTTCTTCTCCTGCTGCCCTGGACTGTGCACTGGAGAATAATCTTGGCCAGTCCTGATGATCTTGTGACGTGACCATACTACTGAAGTTTCCGTCTGTATGCAGTTGACAACAGTTCTTCATATGGTCCAATAACAAAACAATAAGGGTCTAATGGAGCCGTGCATCGTTTTGCCTGTCACATGCTAGGTAGGTGACACCTGGAAGTTTCCTGTAGCATTGTATCTCCATATCCTGGATTTTCTTTTCCAGATTTGCTGTAAGAGTCCATGTCTCCCAGGGTAGAGGCAGATGGAAGTAACGAGTGCCTAAATAAGTCTCGCCTTTGATTTCACTCCAATGTTCTAGTCCTTCCAGGAGTCTAGAAGTACGGCTCTGGTTGGAGCTATCCTGGCTAGGATTTCTAGTTCTGACCCCTCTTCTGATATGACAGCTCCACAACATCTAAATTTGGTGACAGGTTCAAGCTCTTAGTTGTTGAAGGTGATTTTTGTGGTGATACCTTCAGGGTTTTGAATCAGGACTTTGGGGTTTTTTCTGTGCTGATTTCCATCCCATACAGGGTTGATACTTTGTCCAGGTGATTGACCAGATCTCTGAGTTCCTGTTCTTCACCAGCAAAATGGTAGGTATTGACGTTGTGCCCCACCCCACTCCCCAATTATGACGGAACCTTTATGTTGGTCCAGGGCTTTGGTCATGATGGTACCCAGGAATTACTGAATAAAGTTGGAGAGAGAATGTAGCATTGTCTCACACAGACTGTGGTTTGAAACCACGCTTTAAAGGTATCATTGATCACGACCGCACTGTTGTCATTGGCATAATGGTCTGAGCTAGTTTTTGGCCCGTGTTGTACTTTTGCATGGTGGCCCACAGGGGGGCTTGCCAGACTGTCAAACACGCTGTTGAAATCTCCAAAGACGGGATAGAAGTTTCTTTGGTGTCGTTAAACATTTCGTTTGAGATGCCCAGATTAAAAAAACAGTTCTGTGGTGCTCTGAAACCTGCCTGTTCTTGGAATAGGAAAGGAGCCTATGGTATCAGTGTGTTCAGTAGGACCTTTTGTCACGGTTGCCACGGCGCCCAATTGGCCCTGCCCGTGTGGCGCCAGTTGCGTCTATTTTAAGCTCGGCGCTGTCACGCTTCCTTTGTCAGCCCGTCAACGAACTTCTTCCCTGCTAGACATGGGTTTGGACTTGGTCCTGTTCCTGTTGGGTATTTCCTGTCCGGTATTGTTCCTGTTTATTTTGTCCTGTTTAATTTCGGTTTCCAGTTTTGTTTCTGTCATTTTTGTCCTGTTTTTTATTTCCTCCAGTTTTCGTTCCCGTCTAGTTTGTCCTGTTTATTTTTGATATCCTGATTTATTATCTATCCTGTCTGTCCCGTCATGTCGGGTATCGACCCCATCTGTCCGATATCTACTCGGGCAATTGGTATCGATCTCGGCCTCTGGCTTCCTGTTTTTCCATGCCAGACCGCTGCCTAACGTGCATGACTCCCCATTTCCAGTAAAATAAAAGGCTTGCGTGAGAACGTCACGCGTTTGGGTCCTGATCCTGTCCGGTTCATGACACCTGACTTTACTTGCATGGCTGATGAGACTGATGATTCTATAGTTAAAGCATAAGTTGGAGGTTTCATATCTTTGGTAGCATAACTACTAGCGAATTAGCATACGGTCACTGTCCTGTTTTTACAATTGAAAAGCGCTAAATAATACACACAATCTCCCTTTAAATAACTCCTCCGCGTCTTTCTTCTTTGTTTCCATTCGCCCGCTTCGAGTCCTCCATTTTACATAATGACATTGGAGTGAGCGAGCAGGGACAAATTAAACAACGAGCCCACTTGTCCTCAATTGGATTACATAACATAACTCAGCGGTGATTGCAAAATGCCCAACGTCATACAAAACAGACTACGCCCCCTCGTGTAAAGCCAAATGTATTATTTATGGATGTAAACAAGGCCGCCGCTGTTCCGCCCCGCTAATTAGAGTTGCTGGCTCAAAGACGAAAAGCGTCCAGCCGGTCGGCGTCCTCCACGGACTCGTCCACGGTAGAAAACGTGACGCTGCCGTCTGATTGGCTCACGGCTGGTTAGCTCTTCAATGGCGCTTGTCGTCTTTATCATGGCCGCCGACGCCTGGCGTCACAATTGCTCTCGTTGACGTCTTTGCTCCAAGAAAGGCGGCCGGGGCTTTGGGAGAAACGCTTTCGGAAAGTAACTGGTGGGATTGGAAAAAAGCTTTTTCATTAGGTTTCAAGAACACTTCTTGAAAACTGTATTTTTCTTTCTCTGAAAAGAACATAAACGTGACCAATGTTCCCTCTAAGATGCGCGCGTGCAGTCAAAGTTACAGTGCATGAAGGTAAAAATACACGGGTTCCCCTGACGCTGTTTTCTGATTGCGGTATTTTGAAGTCAATGTCGAACGAAGTTGAAAAGTAAAGTCAGTAGAGTTTTTCGAGAACCGGCTTCTTCGGCTCGGCTCACTAAAGAGAAACGGCTCTTTCGGGTCCCAAACGGCTCTTCAGGTTGTTTTTGCTTCTTTAATCCCTACACGACCAAATATTATGTAAAATTGTGCACAAAATGACTTAAAGGAAGGGGGGGGGGTAATAGAACTAAAAAGAAAAAAAAAAAACCAAAATGAAAAAGTAGTGAAAAGCTGAGAAAAAAGAAACAAAAGGAAGAATAATGCATAAAATATGTTATACACCTTCAAATCAGTATTCAAATCAGCGCCGAAATTAAACTTGTGCCAAGCAATTTGTGATTCATTTTTTAGCACCATTATTACGCGCAATCATGTACACAATCCTTGATTTGACTTCTGGAAAGAGAAGTCAAACATTTACATCTCTTTCACAATGTCTAAAGTAAGATACAAATTTGCAAAGGTTTTGGTGTAGTCAAGTGTTCGTGTCCAAATGGCCATTTTTGGAAACACCTAAACCTACCCTTAGGAAAATGTATGAAATACAATGTTTTGATGTGTATTCAAATCAGAGCCAAAATCAAACGTGTGCAAAGCAATTTTTGGTTTATTTTTACGCACCATTTTTACGCGCAAGTGTACACAGTCATTGATTTGACTTCTGGAAAGACGAGTCAAACATTTACAACTCTTTTACAATGTCTAAAGTAAGATACAAATTTGGTTTTAGTGTAGTCAGGTGGTTGTCTCCAAATGGACACTTTTGGAAACACCTAAACCTACCCTTAGGAAAATGTATGAAATACAATGTTTAGTGTACAGATTATGATCAAATTTGACAATGTAAGACTTCGAGCTATAGTCTTACCTGTTTTCCAGCTGAAATGTCCATGCTACACTCATTTGCTGGCATTAAATTGCAAAAAAAATAACCAGGCGAGAATAAAAATTTCTGTGTGGGGCAGCATGGCGGCGCAGTGGTTAGCGCATGTGCGGCACAGTTCATGTCTTGGGAATGTCCTGCGTGGGTTCAAATCCAGCTCCAGAATTTCTGTGCGGAGTTTGTATGTTCTCCCCGTGCTTGCGTGGGTTTCCTCCGGGCACTCCGGTTTCTCCCACATTCCAAAAAACATGCATTTCAGGTGAATTGGCCGGTCCAAATTGTCCCTAGGTGTGAATGAGCGAGTGAGTTGTCTGTCCCCGTGTGCCCTGCGATTGGCTGGCAACCAGTTCAGGGTGTCCCCTGCCGACTGCCCGATGATTGCTGGGATGGGTTCCAGCACCACCGCGACCCTACTGAGGATAAGTAGCTAATGAGATGAGATGACTATGTTTGCACCAATGCATATGTTGACTATTTTTTTTTTGCACTATGATGACTTTTGCACCAAATGCAAAATTGCACAACCCTTACGATACCAACTGTATTACGATACCAACTGTATGTAACATCCTACATGCCGACATTTCTTGTGTAAACATCATGTAAATTATAACTATAGCCATATCCTCCTTGTTTTATAACCTTATCTTCTCTGTTCCTTTATCTTCTTGGCTTTTTACCTCATTGTGAATGTGTGAAACTGGAGTGTCATGCCCAATTTTGTTGTCACAATATGTTAACCCATTTTGTAACAATGACTATAATGGTATATTCTATTCTATTCTCTCATCTCATTAGCCGTACCGCTTATCCTCATTAGGGTCGCGGGGGGCTGGAGCCCATCCCAGCCATCTCCGGGCAGTGGGCAGGGGACACCCTGAACTGGTTGCCAGCCAATCGCAGGGCACACAGGGATTGACAACTCATTCACTCATTCACACCTAAGGACAATTTGGACCGGCCAATTCACCTGAAATGCATGTTTTGGGAACGTGGGAGGAAACCGGAGTGCCTGGAGGAAACCCACGCAAGCACAGTGAGAACATACAAACTCCGCACAGGAAGTCTGGCACTGGATTTGAACCCACGACAGGTTCCCATGACATGAACTGTGCCGCACAAGCACTAACCACTGCCCCACCGTGCTGCCCTCTATTCTATTCTATTCTATTCTATTCTATTCTATTCTATTCTATTCTCCAAATGGTTCAAGAACAGCCTTCGAATTTACTTTGGGTACGTCTTGGATTGGAATTTTGGGACAGATTCTAAATTCTTACAAACTCGTATGCGTGCCTGGAAAGCAAATACAGGTCATGTGCATATTAATGTAGTCCCATTTGACGTCGCCGCTCAATAAGATCTCCTGAAAAACGATATTCGAATCGCAAATGACATCCCCGTTTTTCTATATTGCCGCAAATTCGACTTTGAGCGGAAGGTCACATGACAAATGGCGCTGGGGCTTTTGAAGGATGTCATCCTAATTGAACGAAGGTTTGCGCGCGGGAAAAGGACTCTGGCTAGCGTATTCCATAATTCATATCCATCAAGTATTGATTAAGCGCCGTTGTTTTATTCATGTACTACTTGTGATCACGCCGGAAGGTGTAAACGGTAGCGGAAAAGGTCAGGATCGCACCTTTAATAGAGCCGTACGTGTGTTTTCTCTCCGGAAACATCGGAACTGTTTGACAAGTTTCCAAATAAGATCAAATGACTGTGTTGCCCTTAATGGAATTGTCTATAACACGGGTGTCAAACAAGCGGCCCGCGGGCGAGATCAGGCCCGCTAAGGGATGGAATCCGGCCCGCGAGACAACACTCAGAGAAGCGCAAGAGGAAAACAAGCTGCAGGTTGAAATATGTCAACTTGATGTTGGCAAAGCCAGGTGCCTCGAACAAAGACACTGTACTTGTATTTATTTCTCTCTCTCTTTTTTCTCTCTCTCTCTTTCTCTCTTTCTTTCCCTCTTTTTTCTTTTTTGTTTCTGTCTTTCTTTGTTTCTGCCGTTCTTTCTTTCCTTCTTTCTCTATGTCTTTCTTTCTTTCCTTCTTTCTTTCTTTCTTTCCTTCTTTCTTTCTTTCTTTCTTTCTTTCTTTCTTTCTTTTTTCTCTTTTCCACCCCTTTTCTCCCACTCTGTCTCTGTCTCTTTCACTTTCTGTGTCTCTCTTTTTCTCTTCCTTTGTTGCTCTTTGTCTCTTTCTCTCTCTGTGTTTTTTAACCTATTTTGCTCTAACGTCCTTTTTTCCTTTTCTCTCTTTTCTTTTTCTCTCTTCCTACCCTTCGCGCTTTCTTTTCTCTTTTCTCTCCTTCTATTTTTCTAGTTCTCTTTGGATTTCTTTCTTCCTCTCCCTTTATTTTCCCCCTCTCTCACGACTTTTTATCTTGTTTTCCATGCTCTCTCCCTCTCTCTTTTTCTTTCTTTGTCCCGCCCTCTCTCCTTTTCCCTCCCTCTTTCTCTTATTTTTTTATCTCTTTTTCTTTCTCTTCAATCTACTCGTCCGGCCCCCGAGAGAATGTTTGTTCTATCGTGCGGCCCCAGAGTTCAAATGAGTTTGACACCCCTGGTCTATAATAATCTTATGTGTTTGAAATGGAGTATGGCAAGCCGCCTTGTGGGCCACTGGGCGGAAGTAGAAGAAAAATGAGGGGGTGAGGGACAGACAGAGATGGGCGGATCTAACTAGATGTTTGATCTTACTGTACACACGGTCCACTGTTTTTTTCCCTAATTGCTTAGTCCTCGTATTGAATGGATTTGGGAAGTACAGTCCATAAACATGCCCGGCGAAGATAAAAGCTCCGTTGGGGTGTGCAAGCTGCTGTTTATTGATAGCAGCGGGCAGCAGATTTAGCGCTATGCTAACGTTAGCATCCGCTGGAACGTTAGCATCCGGTGGAGCGTAAACAGCAAGCACAATGACCAGTTAGCTCTCTCGGTAGAGAGAAGGGTCTACACAATACTGCTAGAAACTCTATATCGAGTGAGCAGTGTGTGTCATTGATTCGGCTGTTATTGTAGCGCATAGTCCCCCAACCCCTGTTTTTACCGGAGTCTCCGTCTCGTTCGTGCCGGTGAAGCGTGCGTCCTGCTAGTTTGACTGCGGCGTCGGGAAAGCCAAGACTCCGTGATGCCAAAAATACTTCAATATCGGACGCTATTGGTGGCGATCCGCAGCTCAAATTCACTCATTTTGTGGACGATGGATCTGGCGTTGGTTAGGAACATGCTTTGGAGCGCTGGTCTGTGTAGTCGCCTTCTTAGCCCCGGCCCGACTGGCAGCCTTTTTCTTTTGCTCCGTCGTTGTCGGCAGGCAGATCACCCGGGGAGATCCGGTGGTCTCTGTATATCCCTCGGGATGTTGTGGATGTTATTGTAGTTGCGAAAGGAGTCGAAGGGAAAATATGAGGGATAAAAGAACACTGAAAAACAAAAGATGAACTGCTTGCCCATGAAGCCGCTGCACTTGCGCGCGCTGCCATCTTGGAAAGTACCACATATTCCAGCAACTAGTTCGACCTTTGAACGGCTGTGGGTCGTTACCTGTCAACCTGTACGTTTTTGCCGTACAAAGTACGTTTATCATGCATTTTAAGACATGTACGACGTACGAGAAAATCTGTACGAAAAAACGCAAATTTGTCAATTATGGGTA
This sequence comes from Urocampus carinirostris, assembly GCF_059441175.1. Taxonomy (NCBI): domain Eukaryota; kingdom Metazoa; phylum Chordata; class Actinopteri; order Syngnathiformes; family Syngnathidae; genus Urocampus; species Urocampus carinirostris. Next base: position 33,501,828 of record NC_142357.1, on the reverse strand, counting down.
CCATCCGGTATACACCGACTATGACGAAACGGCAAATCAATCAAGTCGAAACAGTGCGCCGCGGTAGCCTCTATCTCGGTATCGGGTTTTTTTGTTGCAAACGAAGCGAGCGGTTTGATTCTACTGTGCGCATGCGTCTGCCGCCTGGGATTTCATGTGGTAGTTATGTAGTAAAAGGAATTCCGTCTCTTTTTAGAGAACCGGCTTTTTCGGCTCAACTCATTAAAGAGAGCCGGCTCTCAAACGGCTCACTTGCTTTGATGCATTATAATACGAATCATTATTGTATAAAGAAGTTAAGAAAAAAAAGGAAGTATAAAAGGACAAAATGAAAAAAGACAGGTTTGTAGTTATCCCTTTAATCAGTATATTACCAACAATAATTTAATGCAGAAAATGAATTCATAATTTGAATAAGAACATTTATTTTTCTACTTAATTATATTTGCATGTACAGTGGAACCTCGGTTTTCGAACTCCTCTCAGTTCGAACAAATCGGAGTCCGACCAAAAATTTCGAGAAATTCTTGCTTCGCTGTTTGGTCAAAAAAATCGGAGTTCGAACGCCGGTAATGCGTGAGTGCGTACGCGAGGGTGCGATACGGGTGTAGATCAATCTTTTCGAGACCAACAGTTATCGCGTGCGGATGTGCTTCGTTTTGCATTCGCTTTTAATATAGGTGTACCAAGTGTTTTAGCCCCTAATTATGCCTCTGAAGAAAGTCAGTGCAAGCAGCAAAGTTGCTACAGGTGAAAAAGGAAAAGTAGTACGTACAACTATTGCATTTAAGAAAGAAATAATAGCACCACCGTCCACCTGCGCCTTCTGCTGACCACCACAAAGGTAAGAAATCCTATTCATAATTCTGTTCTTTATCCTTTTTTTTACTTTTACACGTTCATGTTAGCGTAATTTTTTGTACGGAAGATTACGATAACGCGAACATACGATTAGCCTGGGTTAGCTTTATGTTTACGTTAAACATTCAAGGTAAACATTCAGGGTGTTGGAACGGATTAAAACGATTTTCCTTATTTTTAATGGGAAGAATTAGCACATTCGCCTAACACGCGAAGGGTCCCCGGTTTGAGATCGAGTAGGAACACGTGTTGACCTGGAGAAGGATGGGCCCCACCAGGGTGTACTTGCCCACGACACACCACAGGAAATGGTGCCCCTACAACCCTAGTGGTTAAGGGATCCAACCAACCCAGAAGGGATGCATAATAATTTGTGTTTTCGTAGCACAGTGGTTAGCATATTCACCTAGCACGCAAAAGACCCCCTGTTTGAGAGCGGGTAGAAACATATGTTGGCCCGTAGAAGGATGGGCCCCACCAGGGTGTACTTGCCCATGACACACCAAAGGAAATGGTGCCCCTTACGACCCATGTTGTTAAGGGATCCAACCAACCCAAAAGGGATGCAAAATAATGTGTTTTCTTAGCGCAGTGGTTAGCATATTCACCTAGCACGCGAAAGGTCCCCGGTTTGAAACCCCCTATTCTAGACCATCACCGGTTAAAAAGACACGTCCGAAAACGCGAACGAAATGCAGAAAACGAACTTCAAGCCATTTTACCAGCGTGTCATTGCAACTCTAGCTCCAAGAGTTTGACATCAGGACGGTATTATTGTGATTGACGGCAACTCCCAGACAGACAGAGAATTTCGCCGTGAGCGTGGAGCCTGGATGAGGCCCACTTCAATGTTCCACCATGATGATGATGATGATGTCAGGATGCATTTAGGTCCATCACGGAGATGCGATGTGTCACTACAAAGGACCCAACTGTTTGAAGTCTTGCATACACGCACTGCACAAGGCAGCAAAGTGAGCTCTGCCTAAAAAACGCACAGTTTGATCGACTGAATCACAAAAAGTAATGATTAAACTACCGTAAATTCTGGACTATAGAGCGCACCTGATTATAAGCCGCACCCACCAAAATTCTGGAGGAAAACCGATTTTGGACATACACAAGCCGAACCTGTTTATCAGCCGCATGCGGCCACATTGAAGATACGCAATTCAAACGCGAAATTAACCCATACCCGATAAAGTCCCAAAAACACAGCTGGCAAAATGAACGAAAAATGATATTGGTACTTAAAATGTATTGCTATGGAAAATTTTAGCATATTGGTGTCAAGAAATTGATAATGTTTTGCAAGAAAAGCTGCCGTACTTCAGTTCCTGTCATGATTACCGATTGGAATCACCTGTGCCCGCTCATTTGGTGCTGATTGGCTCCCTGTCTCTATTCAAACCCTGTCCTGTCACTCTCCTGTTGTCAGTCCGTGTGCGAACCTCTGTTGAAACAAGGCAAGCGTTTTTTACCCTGACTTCTGCCTGTCCCATTTTTGTACCCGTTTTTCCACATGCCCGTTCCTGATCTCCCTGTTTGTCTCCGGCTACGACCTGTTTTGATCCCGACCACGTCTGCTCTCCCGTCCCGGCTTACGATCCGTTTTGATCCCGACTACGTCTGCTCTCCCGTCCAGTTTCTGACCCCGACCACGTTTTTGCTCTCCTGTCCCGGCTATTGACCTGTTTTCCGTCCCTGACACTGCCATTCCCCACTACAGAAGATCCACTTCCATATTCGGATCACAATCCGATTGCGAGAGCGACTTGCTTCCTGCGTCCAGCGAGCACCGGATCGTGGGCGCAGCCCTTCCTCTTTCTTTCAATAAAATTTTTGGTAAACGTTACGGAATTGGGTCCTGATTCCGTTCTGGTCGTGACAGTTCCTGTGCTGTCCTCTAGTGATTAGCAGAGTAACTAAGATGGTGTATGATAATGGAGTCTACGCTAACCTGAAATTCCCTGAATTTATCTTTCTTTGATCGATTTTTTGTATTTTACTCTTTGGAAACAAAGTCTTATCCAAAAATCAGCACCAAGGTTGTAAAAACAGACATCTTTATTGGTTCTTTTCTTATTTTTCACTGCAGTACTTAATTGTGGGAGCAGTATGCGCAAGAAGTGATTCTTAAGCGTGGGCGGGATGGCATATTGTCAAGAAAGCACCCAAGAGGAGATACTAGAAAAGTGGAGGAAGGAGCGGCGTTATTATCCTCCGTCGCACTTCAAGAGGACATTTTCTATATCGCCGGTGCCGGGCGGATTATTAAGGAAGGAGGAGCGGCACAGAAACGGCGCATTTAATTGGACAAATCATCATGGTGACACTGGTGAATCCCCCGCATGAGCCCACTAAATCCCCTCATAGATAACTAAGCTCACAAAAGTTATGCAGAAGTACTGCATGCTTCAAGTAAAGTCGAGTATAACTACTCAAGCTTTGAAGACGAGGGGGCGGGAATGACAGAGTCTAAAGTGTGTAAAATTTAAATTATTGTAAAGATATTCTCTGACTGAATACTGAAAACCCCCTGCGACAGAAATTTCGCCCCGTTTGTATTCTGTCTATTGACTCAAGGGCCCTTGGGTTACCCTTGTTGATTGAATTACTAGAGCCGACTGACAAAGTTTCCATTGTAATTAAAACATCTATGGCTGGGTTTTTTAAAGGGAGGGGGACCTGGGACCTCGCCGACTTGGGTGCATTACACCCGACTATAAAAGCTGGACGCATTCCCCCTCCCCTGCAGTCTCTTTTTTTCTCCTGTGGACGAGCGACGAGTGTAGACCCCTCGGCAAAATCATTAGATCACCCGGGGGCCCTCAAAAACTTTTTGCAGCGTGCTAAGAAATCACACATAAACTCGGCCCCAATCATCAATTTAGGTTAGGCATAAATCGGACAACATGCAGGCTTTTTTGCGGTAGCCGTTAAGCTAAGCACACATTTGTTAGGACATTTTCTCAAATTAGGTAGAACATAAGAAAATCCTGTGTTTCCCTCGGAAATTACCAGGTAGCCATCTTTAGAGATCTCCTTTTCTTCATTGTTAATTAGAAAAGCGAGTTTCTCTAGTCAACAATGTCTTTTATTTTTTCATTTTATTACATTTTCCTTGTCATTTTAATCGGGGTTGGGTAGGGTTACCTTACCTTGATTACTTTCAATTACTTTTGGATTACTCCAATACCAAATATGCAAATAAAAGACAAAAGAAACTGAATATGAATGAAATTATGACTCACAACACGTGGTAAACTTTCTCTCCTGGCTTTGATCTCTTTGATCTCCGGCAAAACTTACATCAAATGCGACAGGAACAACATGAAAATAAATCCAAACAGCTTGCCAACATCATTTTTGCCGTTCCATGTATTCCGTTACTACCTAAGCCTGCACAAAATTTAGTCATTTTAATAAACAGTTTGTTAGTATCAAACCACTTGCGTTATTTATTTGTGTGTGTTTACTATTTTCCTTCTGGATTTATTATCATCTAATCATCTCATTAGCTGCACCGCTTATCCTCAGTAGGGTCTCGGGGGTGCTGGAGCCCTTCCCAGCAATCATCGGGCAGTGGGCAGGGGACACACTGGACTGGTTGCCAGCCAATCGCAGCGCATACAGGGACAGACAACTCACTCGCTCATTCACACCTAGGGACAATTTGGACCGGCCATTTCACCTGAAATGCATGTCTTTGGAATGTGGGAGGAAACCGGAGTGCCCGGAGGAAACCCACGCAAGCACGGGTAGAACATACAAACTCCGCACAGGAAGTCCAGTAGCTGGATTTGAACCTACACAGGAGGTTCCCAAGACCTTAGAACTGTGCCGCACACGCGCTAACCACTGCGCCGCCGTGCTGCCCGGATTTATTATTATGATTATTATTATTCATATCAATGAAGTAAAAAAAAAAAAAAAAATCTATGTTAAAGAGTATTGCTTCCTTTATGATAAATGCGAGACACAATGTCCTATTAATAAGTGTGGTAAACCGTGAGCACTACCTGCTGGCCAAATAGGTAACAACCGAATTAGATTCTGAACCAAATGAATATAATTTTCTCTACGTCATTCAAACAATAAGTATGTCTTATCTCATCTCATTAGCTGTACCGCTTATCCTCATTAGGGTCGCGGGTGGCTGGAGCCCATCCCAGCCATCTCCGGGCAGTGGGCAGGGGACACCCTGAACTGGTTGCCAGCCAATCGCAGGGCACACGGGGACAGACAACTCACTTGCTCATTCACACCTAGGGACAATTTGGACCAGCCAATTCACCTGAAATGCATGTTTTTGGAATGTGGGAGGAAACCGGAGTGCCCGGAGGAAACCCACGCAAGCACGGGGAGAACATACAAACTCCGCACAGGAAGTCAGGAGCTGGATTTGAACCCACGCAGGAGGTTCCCAAGACATGAACTGTGCCGCACATGCGCTAACCACTGCGCCGCCATGTTTCAGTTCAAAATATAATGTACGGAAATTCTCACCAGTTGATGGTTCACATTATGCGGTCTCACAAAGACGGAGAAATGTTCAACATTTAACACTTAAAAATAAGACAAAGTGCTTCGTATCTAGTGGCAAGAAGAACTAGCTTACGCAGCCTACAATAGAAATTGTTAGCTAATTTCTTGTTAGCGTACCAGCGCTAGCTAGGACAAAGTGAGAAGCACTTAACAAAATAAACGTCTATGAAGAACATTCAATCATCTAATGTTTGAATTGAATCCAGACTATTTTACGATCAGCCATTTAGCACATAACCGCTACCAGCTAGCTAGCTAGGCGATATAGTGTTAGGAATAATGGCGTTACAACCAGGGTTGGGTAGGGTTACTTTAACTGGGTTACTTTCAATGACTTTTGGATGACTCCAATACCAAATATGCTAATAAAAGACAAAAGAAACTAAATATGAATAAAATGAGTCAATTTTGTGCAGGCTTGAGGAGTAACGGAATACAACGGCAAAAATGATGTTGGCAAGCTGTTTGGATTTATTTTCATTTTGTTTTTATGTTAGTTTTGCTGGAGATCAAAGAGATCAAAGGCAGGAGAGGAAGCTTACCACGTGTTGTGAGTCATAATTGTATTCATATTTAGTTTCTTTTGTCTTTTATTAGCATATTTAGTATTGGAGTAATCCAAAAGTAATTGAAAATAATCAAGTTAAAGTAACCCTACCCAACCCTGGTTATAAATATCTCCTTTACATGAAGGGGTTGTTTTTTCAGTAACGGGGTAATCTAACTTATCATTATGTCCACTGTTACAACACCGTCACCGCTACTGGTGGTCAAAAGCGGTGCCTTTCATACGTTTTTATCGTTTTTTCAAACGTTTTCGTGCTTGCGTTTACGTGTTTACGTACTTTTTATATGTTCAGGTACGTTTTGTGTGTTTACGCACGTTATTGAGTAATTTACGTACTTTTTATATGTTTACGTACATTTTCTGTTTTTATGTACGTTTTTGTGAGTGGTTAAATATGTTTTTGAGTGTATTTACGTACTTTTTATATGTTCAAGTACGTTTTGTGTATTTACGTACGTTTTGTGTATTTACGTCCGTTTTCATGCTTGCGTTTACGTATGTTTGTGTGTGTGTTTACGTACTTTATATATGTTTATGTATGTTTTTGTTCGTGTTTGGATACGTTTTTGTGTGTATTTACGTACTTTTTATATGTTCAAGTACGTTTTGTGTATTTACGTATGTTTTTTTGTGCGTTCACGTAGGTTTTTTTGTCTATTTACGTACTTTTTATATGTTTACGTACATTTTGTGTGTTTGTGCACGTTATTGTGCGTGTTTACATTCGTTTTTGTGTGTATTAAATACTTTTTATATGTTCAAGTACGTTTTGTGTATTTAGATATAGATAGATAGATAGATCGATAGGCACTTTATTCATCCCCGCAGGGAAATTCACATTTCCAGCAGCATCCCTTCGCTGAGAACAATACAATAATAAAGCAAAAGGAATACAATACAGTAATCCCTCGATTATCGCGGTTAACGGGGACCAAAACCACCCGCGATAAGTGAAAATCCGCAAAGTAGCGACGCACCTTCAAAAAAAAAAAATTTTTTTTTTTGTTAAATTATTATTTTTTAGACCCGGTTAATGGGGAACAAAACCACCCGCAAAAAGTGAAAATATGCAAAGTAGCAACGACCCTTCAAAAAGAAACAAAAAAACAAAAATAAAAAACATTTTAATTAAAAAAAAAAAAAAACATTTTTTAATTATTATTTTTTTAGACCCGGTTAATGGGAAACAAATCCACCCGCAAAAAGTGAAAATCTGCAAAGTAGCGACGACCCTTCAAAAAAAAACAAAAAAAATTGTTTTTTTAAATTAAATTAAAAAAAAAAAAAAGAATAAATAATTGTTTTTAATTTTTTTTTTTTAGACCAGGTTAATGGGGAACAAAATCACCCGCAAAAAGTGAAAATCTGCGAAGTAGCGACGACGCTTCAAAAAAAAAAAAAAAATAAATAAATAAAACCATTACAGACCGCGAAGCTCTGAAGCCGGGAACGTCGAACCGCGAAGTAGCGAGGTCCCACTGTATACAAATTCACACAAATACCCAAAGTGGGTAAGCACACCCAGGTATTTGTAGGTCTGGACAAATTCTACACCCTCTCCTTTGATGGTTACAGGAACCGGGTGAGTTTTAGTTCTCCTGAAGTCCACCACCATCTCCCTGGTCTTGGTGGTGTTCAGGTGCAGGTGGTTTGCGTCGCTCCATCGGACAAAGTCCTGAATCAATTTCCTGTACTCCTCCTCCTGCCCATTTCTGACACATCCCACGATCGCAGTGTCATCAGCAAACTTTTGCACGTGGCAGGACTCCGAGTTGTACTGAAAGTCCGATGTATATAGAGTGAATAGGAACGGAGAGAGCACGGTCCCCTGCGGAGATCCTGTGCTGCTAACCACAGTGTCCGATGTACAGCCCCCCTGTTTCACATACTGGGGTCTGCCTGTCAGGTTGTCAGTAATCCATTCTACAAGGTGTGAGCTAACTCCCATCTCTGTCAGTTTCCTACTCAGTAGCAGAGGCTGTATGGTATTGAAGGCACTGGAAAAGTCCAAAAATGTAATCCTCACAGCCCCCTTAGCCCTATCCAGGTGAGAGAGGGATGGGTGTAGCATGTAGACTATAGCATCCTCCACTCCCACGTGCTAATATCCACTTTAGCGTGTTGTATAGAGCATTTAAATAGTGCTACATAAAATACACACTGCAATAAAAGTACGGTAATATGCAATGTGGGGGGTGTGGTTTAATGTGGGCCTTTACTCTGCCGGGTGGAGTTAAAGAGCCTCATGGCATGAGGAAGAAAAGATCTGTTCAGTCTGTCCGTGGTACAAGACAGTGACAGCAGTCTGTCGCTGAAGCTGCTCTTCTGTCTCGATATAATGCTGTGTGTACATTTATATATATGTACACATATATGTATATGTATATGTATTTATGTACATTTTGTGTATTTACGTCCGTTTTCATGCTTGCGTTTATGTATGTTTGTGTGTGTGTTTACGTACTTGATATATGTTTACGTACATTTTCTGTGTTTATGTATGTTTTTGTCCGTGTTAGGATACGTTTTTGTGTGTATTTACGTACTTTTTATATGTTCAAGTACGCTTTGTGTATTTACGTATGTTTCGTGTGGTTACGTCCGTTTTCATGCTTGCGTTTAGGTATTTTTGTGTGTGAGTTTACGTACTTAATATATGTTTAGGTAAGTTTTTAGTGCGTGTTAGTGTACGTTTTTGTGTATATTTATGTACTTTTTATATGTTCAAGTACTTTTTGTGTATTTACATATATTTTTTGTGTTTACGTCCGTTTTCATGCTTGCGTTTACGTACGTTTTTAGTGTGTGTTTCCGACATTTTTGAGTGTATTTACATATTTATATGATCAAGTACGATTTTTTTAATTACGTACGTTTTGTGCACGTTTACGTTTGTTTTTTGTGTGTATTTACGTACTTTTTTATCTTCACGTACGTTTTTTGTGTTTACGTCTGTTTTCATGCTTGCATTTACATCAGTTTTTGCGTGTATTTATGGACTTTTCAAATATTTATATTATATTTTTTCAGCGGGTTATATTAAGCTTTAAAATAACCGATTCACTGCATGTTTTTTGGACATTCTCGGGACAATATATAAACACGTACACAACATACACTTATCAAAATGTCAGTTTGTCAATTAAATCAATTAAATATGTTTACAATGACGCCTACACACCCGGCAGGCTGTATATTCTATTTATTCACACATAAATGGTACAGATGATGAATGGGTGTTTCTTGATGACTTCCACAGATTGTATATTGTGGACAGATGTGTTGGATGGCCATTCATATTTTGCGGTTTTCATGTGTGATGATATCAATTGGAATTTAGGTGATCCGGGTGGAATTTCAATCTTTCTTGGCTGTCACTTTTTAGTGCAAAAAAGGTTGGGTTGTGTTCTTAATTTGGACTCTGGAGATTTTCATCTAAGATGTGGTACTCGGCACAGATCCAGCCACTTGGCTTATACTGCCACCTACTGGGGAAGCTTCACATAGCACTCCTAGAATGGAGTTTTTAATCCTCCAGCCTGAAAGCCAACTTCTAGTAAAACCATATTTCATCATAATGCACCCATCTTTAAAAGAAAAATTTTGCAACAAAAATATTTCGAATTTCATTTAAAAGATATATTTATTCCACCTGAACATCGGTACAACAACTTTGGCACAAGCGAGACTCATAAAAAATGTCATATATACTTAGTAAATGTAATAAAAAGAAATATCGCAGAAAACTAATTCTTCATTACACATTTCTGTATAATTTGACCGTTTTGTGTGTGTGTGGACCAATAATTAGCTTGTGAAATAGTTAACACTGATCATGAGAATGATACGGATCTTTAGCAAGCAAATATATATATATATATATATATATATATATATATATATATATATATAACAATGAGTGAAAGATACATATAAAGAGAGAGAGGGAGAGAGAGAGACATAGGAGCTGAGAGAGAGAGAGACATAGGAGCTGAGAGAGAGAGAGAGAGAGAGACATAGGAGCTGAGAGAGAGAGAGAGAGAGAGAGACATAGGAGCTGAGAGAGAGAGAGAGAGAGAGAGAGAGAACATTTAAAATTTTTCCCTCCGACCTTGGTCTACATATACTGCGAGTCCATGATGTCCAGATATTTGGGGTGGATCAATCTTGGGAGTAAGCTGGTCCTGAAACAGATGTCGTATCATCATAAACAAACCATTTAACATTTATTTTAATTCATACGACAATATAAAATATGTTGGTCCAATTATACTCCAACAAAAACCACGTCGTCAGTATGGCCACCCGTTTGCATATGCCGATTATGGAAATGACAGTCTGTCCAATCGAATGCAACAAAATACCCATCTGTCCATTGAATCTAGTGTCATGAATTCATTACATATGAATGTGATGTGGAAAGAAGCGGTCTATTCACGCAAACACTACTGAGAGAGTTTGAACTTTTCGCCATAGACATATGGAAAGACAGGTTGAGGGACAGAGAGAGCTTTTTATACGCAAATAGCAAGATAAAGCGAACTTTAGAAAGAGACAGCGAGATAGCTCTAGAAAGAGACAGCCACATACAGCTAGCTATAGAAAGAGATAGCGAGACAGTGATAGCATTAGAAAGAGCTAACGAGCGGGAGTTAGCAATAGGGAGAGATACCGAGATGATCAGAGCTAGCTATGGAAAGAGATAAAAAGATTAATAGAGCTGAATGTATATATCATACAGAGATAGCTATGTATCTATTTCTATCTATGTCTTTTTATAAATATATATTTGTCATGGTTGCCATGGCGCCAATTTGGCCGTGCCCGTGTGTGTCACGGTTGTCATGGTGCCCAATTGGCCCCACCCGTGAGCACCAGCTTTGGCTCGTTGAGAGATTGGCTTTCTGTCTATAATAAGCTCAGCGCTCTCTTGCTTCCTTTGTCAACCAAAAAACGAACTTCTGCCCCACAAGACGTGGGTTCTGACCCGGTCCTGTTTTCCTGCTGATATTTCCAGTCCGGTATTGTTCCCGTTTATTTTTGTCCTGTTTAATTTCCGGTTCCAGTTTTGTTTCGGTCTGTTTTTGTCCTGTTTTTATTTTCTCCAGTTTATCCTGTTTATTTTCGATATCCTGATTTGTTATCTATCTTGTCTGTCCCGTCCTGTCCGGTATCGACCCCATCTGTCCGTTATCAACTCGGGCAATTGGAATTGATCTCGTCGATCTCTGACTTCCTGTCTTTCCACGCCAGACCGGCTGCTTAACACCCCATTTTCCGTAAAATAAAGGCTTTTGTGAGAACGTCACGCGATGGGGTCCTGATCCTGTTCTGGTTCTAAACAATATTATTATTATTACAAGTTAAAATAGGCTATGGCTTCTATCTTAAGCGATCTATAGAAAGGTAGATAGCAATAGACAGAGCTATTTAGGTAGGTAAGCACGGCGGCGCAGTGGTTAGCGCTTGTGCGGCACAGTTCATGTCATGGGAACCTGTCGTGGGTTCAAATCCAGCTCCAGACTTCCTGTGCGGAGTTTGTATGTTCTCCCCGTGCTTGCGTGGGTTTCCTCCGGGCACTCCGGTTTCCTCCCACGTTCCAAAAACATGCATTTCAGGTGAATTGGCCGGTCCAAATTGTCCATAGGTGTGAATGAGCGAATGAGTTGTCTGTCCCTGTGTGCCCTGCGATTGGCTGGCAACCAGTTCAGGGTGTCCCCTGCCCACTGCCCGATGATTGCTGGGATGGGCTCCAGCACCCCCGCGACCCTACTGAGGATAAGCGGTGTAGCTAATGAGATGAGATGAGATTTAGGTAGGTAGAGATATATAGATAGAAGAGGACGGTGATAAATAAAGATATATAATAATAATAATAAATAATAATTTCCTTGTATTGTCATTCTGTGTAACAATGTACACAGAACGAAATGTCGATTGCACCTGACCCGTTGTAGCGAGCCGATGCAGCCGCAGCCAACAGAGGGCGCCGCAAACTAGAGGTACATATTTACTAGATGGAGGTAGGTAAATAAAGATATATAGATAATATATGGAGAAATATTAATATATAAAGTATAGAAAGGCAGATAACGTAGTAATATACCCTAGAGGTACACACACATGCACACACACACATTGCCATTCAAAAGGTTGGGGTCACTCAGACAAATTTGTAATTGATATGAAAAGTCAGACTTTTAGGTTATAAATAATTATGATTTTTATTTGAAAAAATAATTGTCTCCATCAAACCTTGTTTTCGTCAAGGAATGGATATGTCTACGTGATCATACACTTTTGAACAGTAGTGTAGTGCCAGGGAAGGAGAATAGACGTGAGGTCGAAAGCCGGGATGGGACAGTAGACGTGGTAAGGACCAAAAACGGGTCGAAGCGGCGTACAGACGGGAGCAAGAAATAGGTGGGAGTCAGGGTCGAAAAAGGCTTGCCTAGTGTCAACTGAGATTCGCAGACAGACTCACACCAGGTGACAGAAAGGAGTGGGTTTAAATAGGGACAGGGAACCAATCACAGTCCAAGGCAGTTGGCGCCAAAGGAGCGGGCACAAGTGCATCACATCGGTAATCATGACAGAGAGAGATGGATACAATGATTGACAGAAAGAGAATTCGAGAGAGAGCGTTTCCAGGGGTGGGGCTCCTTATTGATCAGGAGTCGGCTCCAGTCGTTTACTTCAAAGAGCCGGCTCATAAAACCTTTTCGTTCTTGAACGACTCATCAGTATCAACAATAGATGTTAAGCCTAAATAGAGATACAGAAATAGATGGATAGATATGAAGAGTGAGAGTGAGAGTGAGAGTGAGGGACTGAGAGAGTAAGAGAGAGATAGATAGATAGATAGATAGATAGATAGATAGATAGATAGATAGATAGATAGATAGATAGATAGATAGATAGATAGATATGGAGCTAGATCTTAATACAGAAACACACAAAAACATGCAGGAAAAAAGTAGAATTTCCTAACCTGACGGGAACGAGCAAGATCATGAGGAGAGGGAAGACCATCTTCATGTAGGGCAGAGGATACATGCCGAAGGCGCACAAAATGATGAGCTGAATCATCTGCAGCCCAGTGAAGAAGTGCACCTTCCTCTGGGGCACGCGGCGGATATAGTGGGTAGGGGGGTAGGCAGTCTACAACAAAACAAACAAAAGTATACTCGAGTTGTTTTTGAGTTATCTTCCGGACTATAAGTCGCACCTAAAAACAACAATTAGGTCGGAAATTTGTAAATGCGCCTGATAACCGCAAGCGCTTTAAATACAAAAAAAAACAGTGGATAAATTGGCAACAGGGTTGGGTAGGGTTACTTTAACTGGATTACTTTCAATTACTTTTGGATTACTCCAATACCAAATATGCTAATATAAGACAAAAACAACTAAATATGAATTAAATGATGACTCACAACACGTGGTAAGCTTTCTCTCCTGGCTTTGATCTCTTTGATTTCCGGCAAAACTAACATAAAATGCGACAGAAACAAAATGAAAATAAATCCAAACAGCTTGCCAACATCATTTTTGCCGTTCCATGTATTCCGTTACTCCCCAAGCCTGCACAAAATTGAGTCATTTTATTCATATTTAGTTTATTTTGTCTTTTATTAGCATATTTGGTATTGGAGTAATCCAAAAGTAATTGAAAGTAATCAAGTTAAAGTAACCCTACCCAACCCTGATTGGCAATGCATACAGTATAATACCGTATTTGAGTCTGTCCAACTCACCATGACACCTTTTGTGTTTATTTAAACCTTTAAAATAAAAGTGCTTTCGTATTATGTATTATGATGAAATGACTCTGTAGTAAAGTGTAATGACAATAACAATATTAATAATAATATTTTCCCGTGGGAGAACTTGCACAATTAGTGGTTGTCTAAATACTTACTGCCCCACAGTATATGACAAAATACAATTTTTGAGGGTGCGCCTTGTAATCCGGTGCACCTTATAGGCAAATCCGATCGATGAAATGTTTTTGTGCACACCTGTTCCTTGAGCAGCAAGGCCATTCTGTCCACCATCTGGTTACCGTCCAGCGAGGTTGCTGCAATGTAGAGGAAGAGCCCGTAGAGAACGGGTTTGGGGATCCACTGCAGAGGGATGGGCAGCATAAAGGCTGACAGGCCAATCAGGATGTTGGCCACCAGCGAGGTCAGGCGAGTCTCCTTCACGCTGATGATGCTGTTAGCACGTTCCGCAGGGGAAATAAAAGAAGAAATGAAGTCCTTGATGAGCTCCGTTTCAACAATGCAGGATGATTATTGCTCCTTTTCACTCAAAGCTTTTATCATTTTTTGGGAGGTTTATCGTTTTGGTAGAACATCTGGTCTGCATATTGTGGCACTCTTCCAAAATGGATAATGAATGTGTTTCCTGTGTGGGTATTTTATCAAAAACTGAGTGTTCCAATTATGCGTTCGTAATATATTAGATTGTCTTTATTTTGCCTTTATGTATCCATGTATATATATAATTATTTACTTCATTTTCTAAGAGTTCCAGCTAGGGAAAAACACGGATACACATTCAAATACAAATACACTGGATGTTTTTTTGATTGAAAATATTCCTTGTCCTAAGGTTATGCTTACTTTAGGTAATAATGTCAGGACCAGAACGGAAACAGGACCCGTTTGCGTTACGTTTCTTACAGGTTTTATTGGAGGAAAGAGGAAGGGCTGCGCGCACGATCGAGTGCTCGCTGGGCGCTTCAAGCAAGTCGCTCTCGTCCTCGGATTGTGATCCAAACACAGGTGTGTCAGGGGCAGAAAACTGGTCGGTAGCCAGGACTAGGAGAGCAAGACGTTGTCGGGGTCGGAAACAAGTCGTAAGCCAGAACGGGTGAGTAGACATAGTCAGGAACAAAAAGGGGTTGTAAGCTGGGACAGCAGAGCAAACGTGGTCAGGATCCAAACAGGTCATAGCCGGAGACAAACGGGCGCAAAAAAACCACCTGTCCCGTTTTTGCGCCCGTCTGTCTCCGGCTAAGACCTGTTTGGATCCTGACCATGTCTGCTCTCCCGTCCCGACTTACGAGCCGTTTCGGACCCCGACCACGTTTTTGCTCACCTGCCCCGGCTATCGACCTATTTTTCCACCCTTGACAACGCTATCGCTCGCTACGGAAGATCCACTGCCGTGTTCGGATCACAAACTGAGTAAGAGAGCGACTTGCTTCCCGCGCCTAGCGAATGCCGGATCGTGGGCGCAGCCCTTCCTCTTTCCTTAAATAATACTTGTGCGCAATTGGGTCCTGTTTCCGTTCTGGTCCTGACACTCGGCATTATCGTGTATATGGAGTGAATATTTTACACGCTTGTATTCTATGGATTGTCCTTGATGTAAAAAATCAATTTTCGTAGTCGTTCAAAGAAGTTGAAGATGGCCAGGGGACGTAATGGTGAGTTACCTGGGTTTTATAGTTTTCGGGTATGTTGTTTCAGACTGATAGATAGTAATCTTTCCCTGAGGAGTAAATTTTGAAATAGTCATGAGAGCTTGAATCCCAAGAGTTTAAGCTTTCCAATGATTTGTGAGGCATCTCGGTGACTTGTGACATCGTACAGACGGGCCGTCAGAACATTAAGGGGTTAAGATGCCGTATATTACTAAAACTCTTTCTGTATACCGTCTTTCTTTGTAAGTATCTTATGTTTCAACGTGGGCACATGCAGCTTATAGTCAGGTGCGTCTTGAGTATGTACAAAACGTTTTTTCCTTTAAAAATGTACTGGGTGCAGCTTATAATCAGGTGCGCTTTATAGTCTGAATTTTACGAGTTTTATGTATTTTCCATTTTTTGGGGTTGTAGACGTACGTGGTGTAGACGTGTCCGTTCTCCACGTGCTGTTCCGTTTTGGCCAGCTGCCGTGCGTGCAGAGAAGAATGTGGGAAGGCGGCGTGCATCCACGGCAACCCTAAGCAGGACATCAGGATGTTGATGAGGCCCGTCAGCACCAAGTCCCAGTGGAACGCCGTGCCTTTAAGAAGTCTGTCGCACACAAATACACACCTTTCAGATCTGTGTTTTCTTTTAATAAGTTTCAAAATAATAGTTTACAGATGCAGTTCGCAAATGTCCAGTTTAAAAAAAGTTGCTGTAAAAGAAATATATTTCCAAGCAAAGTATTATTTTCCTTGTTTTACTTTTAGTACTTAATTTTAGTAAAATTAAAAGAAAATACATGAAATGGCTAATTTTAAAATCTTGTTATTTCTTACTTTTTTTTTACCTCGTAAGCAAGTTAAAACATTGTAAAATATTATAAATTATATTCAGTTTTTCATTTGTTATTTCTAATAAAGGCAATTTTTTTCTTTCTTTTACAATATTTTTCCTTTTACTTTTAAAAACATAAAAAATGATGAGTACAAGTATTTAAATATTTGTATTCAGAACTATATAGTTTATATTAAAATACAGTTAAAAATAAAAAATGCTTTTATTAAAAGAAATATTTCATAAGACATACAATTATTTTATTTGCTTTACTATACTCTGTTATTGTTATAAAAAACTTTAAATATAAAAAGAATACATGAAATTATTTAATTTTATTTTTAATAATTTAGTTTATATTCAATCATTTAAAAAGAAATTATTTGAAAAGGTAAACAAATGCAATATTTTTTAAAAAATGTATTTCACAAGAAATACATTTTTATATATATATATATATATATATATATATATATATATATATATATATATATATATATATATATATATAGTCGAATAAAAGAAGTATATGTCAAGTGTTAAGAGGTTAAGAAGCTAAGGAGAGCTTGATCAGGAAACTGCCAGAAAGACAATCGTAAGAGAATGCCTGTCACCTCTGGGTGGGACCTTCTCTTTGTAACCCCTCCTCACCATTGGCCTCTCACAAAAGGAGTGTTTCTTCATGCTGAGGTTTTGAGTTTTCCCTTGCTCTCCTGTAGGTTTTAGATCAGGGGATGGAATAATGATAGTCTGTAGTCTGTAATAGTCTGTAGTATGTACAGCCCTTTAAGAGTTCTTGTGATTAAGGGCTATACAAAGAAACATGACTTGACTAGTCACATTATTCGCCGGTGGAAAAAGATGTGTTTTCTTCTTTTTTTGCAGGGTACTTAGCAAATTTGTCACACGTAGTGACTTTCCCAAGCTCTTTGGTGACTATTTTTGCATAAAGCTGCTGGCAAATTTAATTCCCACAGGGAAACAGACAACAGAAAGGAATCTTTTCCTCTTTGTTTCCTATAATACAAGACAGGAACTCCAGTGAAATGCAACTAAAGAGCCAATTTTGTTAAGAACTGTTCAAGACATATCACAGTAACAACTTACGTTTCAAAATTGTAAATGTGTAAACTTGCCTGGCCATCTCTGTACACTCACTTTTAAATTCTATGCACGTATGTTTGATGTTTCGGTGAGAGTTCATGCAAGTTCATCCAAAAAGAAAGAAGCAAAAACAAAGCTTGTTTGGGATAAGGATAAAGAAAGCAAATCCCTAACGGCGAGGAACAACAAAAAGAACTTTTTATTATATTGCTGTCATTTGGTTTTCCTACAAGAAAAAAAAACTGAATTGCAGATAAGAAAATATATTGCTAGTGTCAAATCAATACCTTTGTTCTCATATTGGATCTAGGGGGACTGTGCATGTGTTTACGATCAGTATTGGGATTAATGCATTCCTATAACGCAATTACTTTTCTTCTTAATTGAGTACTGTAACAGGATATTGATACAATTTTGTAACTCGACTCTCATTAGAACATGGTGCTTGTGTCATGATTACTGATGGGAATCACCTGTGCCCACTCATTTGGCGCCAACCGCCGCGGGTTCTGATTGGCTCCCTGGCATTATTTGAACCCAGTCCTGTCAGTCCCCTGGGGTCAGTCCGTCTGCAAACCTCTGTTTATACAAGGCAAGCCTTTTTCGACCCTGACTCCCATTTTTTGACTCCCATTTTTGCTCCCGTTTGTCCCGGCTACGACCTGTTTTTATCCCGACGTCTGCTCTCCCATCCCGGCTTACGACCCATTTTTGATCCCGACTACGTCTACTCTCCCGTCCTGGCTTACGACTCGTTTTCGACCCTGACCATGCTTTTGCTCTCCCTGTCCCGGCTACCGACCTGTTTTTCCGTCCCTGACACCGCCATCTCTCGCTACGGAAGATCCACTTACGTATTCGAATCACAATCAGAGTGCGAGAACGACTTGCTTCCCGCGTCCAGTGAGCATCGGATCGCGGGCGTTGCCCTTCCTCTTTCTTTCGATAAAATTGTGAGAAAACGTTACGCGATTGGGTCTACCCTGTGCGCTGGTCGTGACAGCTTTACTCTACTACTTTTAAAAGCAGACCGTGAATCACAACGTCTACTGCAATTTGGCAGTTTCTCCCACGCACATGAAGTAACATATAACCAACCATCTTCCCACCAGTTATTCAACGCTGAATACAACAAATGAGCAAGGCTGCTGTGTTTATATCTACCTCCAAAATAAAATTGAATACAGTTACAAAAGCGGTTTCTCAGGCACAGAGAACACAAAGTTTTCCCAAATGATATTCTCATATTCTTCCTACCGTATATAATCGCATCCAAGCCATATTTACAACTACGAAATAAAATACGGAAGTAAGGGGTAGGTTATATATGTTGTGTGTCACCAGTAGTAAATGGTAGGTTGTGCGTGGGGGCTTATACAGAAACACCAATATGAATGAGGCAAACGTGAGCACAGAATTTACTTAAAAATGTGCTGAATTTAGTTATTTTTATTTGTAAAATTATTATTGCAATGCACCATGCTTGTGGAAAAAAGGCTTGGATATTACCCAGAAATGGGGGAAAAAATATTCAAGTTGTTTGAAGATCAAAGACAGAATGGATATGGAGTGTCTCAACTGTTGGATAGCAAGCACTCAAGATTGCACAAACCATTAAATATATAAGGTTCGCCACCTCCACAGGTTGGTGTACACGTTCTTTTTTCAATATTCCAATTTTTCCAGTAGCATTTCTATATGGAATCTGATATGAATCATGTATTTTGCAGAGCTACAAATAAATATGCGATTTACAAATGCGATTTTTAATCTTGTGTGTGCAATGATTTTTCAATCTTGACTAAATTGCGAATATATTTGTTTTTGAGACAAATATCTCCCAGTGTTGGGTAAAAACGACAGTTGCAGGAAGTTCTTCCCATAATAAATTAAGACTGGGAAACGCTACCATAATTCTTTGCCTGGCCTATGATAAATGTCCATGACTGATACATACTCCTTGCACAAATAAATATTCCATAGTGCCCTGTTTAGGTGTAGCATGCACCTATCCTCTTGAGATCAACCCAAAGGGGCGATGCTGCTTCATGAAACAAATCACATACAAACTAATGGCAGCTGCCATTAATCTCGAGGGAAGAAGAAATGCCATGGCAGAGCAAAGTCACCAGAAAGTAGTGTTGGTGTCATTTTTAAGTGAAGTCAAGTCAAGTCATGTTTATTTGTATAGTCCTTAATCACAAAGAGTCTCAAAGGGCTGCACAGACCACAGTTTAATGCAAACCACAGACTATCATTACACCATCCCCTGATCTAAAACCTACATGAGGGCAAGGAAAAACTCAAAACCCTCAACATGAGCAAAATGAAGGAGACTTGTTGAAAAACATGCCAAAGATTTCAAGCATTTACAAGCACTTCTCCCACAATTCAAGCATTTTCAACGAGTTCAAGCAACTGTACCAACTCTGTTTTATTATGTGACTATTTTTAAGCAGTGTTGGGGGGTCAGCTTCGATGTTAGTCTATACTGTAACTTGTAACTATAGTTATTTTCAGAGTAATGCACTACTTTGGGTGTAAGTAATCTGGGGGGGTGGCAACACAAATACTTTTTAAATGAAGTAACTAGTAAAAGTTATTACTTTTTTTGATTAACGTGCCAAACACTTTTTACAATCTGGTTCTAAAGCAGAAAACCACAAAAGACGACTCTCAGTCTCTTACTTGTGTTCCGGGACGTGTGTGAGGGAAATTACAATGTTTTGGTCAATGAAGATGAGCAGGGCCAAAAGGAAACCGAGGCCCACCGCACTCAAAGTGTTCAGGCCCGACAGTTTGTCGAAGGGTGGGTAGTTGAAGACAGGTCCGTTGTGGACGCTGAAAACAGGGACTGTCCGGAAAGACAAACAGTGAGACAGGTTTGTCACGCTAAAAAACAAAATGAAAGAGACACAGGCACTCACTCCGGATGTCCAGGAAAAGATAGGAACCAATGAAGGAGAAAACCACCACAGATATGGGCAGGGCACAGTCAGAAATTACTTCACGGATTTTGCTGTTCATGTACGGGCTGAAAGAAAAAGAAAGTGACTCATCAAACACACATACAAAAACACAATTCCCCCCCCAAAAAATAATTGTGATATTTAAAATTAACCTAACTTTCACTGTCAACTGAGTCAGAAAAAACAAAATGTATTGATACAACAGTTTTTTATTTTTACAATAATGCAATCAATAGGTTCCAAACCCCTTCTATATAACCATAAACACACTCAGTATGACAGTGTGGTGGTGGTCTGCATTTATATAGCGCTTTTCAAGTCAATGAAGACCTCCCAAAGCGCTTTACAATGTGCTTCACACTTTTTCCCTTTTACACACTAACCGATAACAGCGTCAACCATGCAAGGGAACTACCTGCTATAATTGTTATTCTTATTATATATCGCAGCCATCGGGCTGCAAATGGCCCCGAAGCCGTAGTTTGGACACTCCAGCTATTCTGAATGCAGATATGAATATTGCATAGTATACACCTGTGGCAATCGATTCTATTCTTTCTAGATTGTCAGAATGAGCTCTAGATGACTTAAACCACCGTAGGCCATGCAAGCTCCAAAAAGAAAGAAAAACAAGCCAATATATTACATTGAAAATATTTTCTGCAATGTTCCCAAAGAGAGAAAAACGATTCTTGCACATCTCACAGCGCCGTGTCAAGTAGCCGAAACAAATGGGTCACCGCGGCTGGCAGACAAATAGAGTGCGATGGAAAGTGTAATATTGAAATATTCCCCTTTCCAATGGTGACGGATGGAATATATAAAGCGGAAGAAGTGCTTTGAAAGCTCCTTGTGCTATTCATTGGCCTTACATGGTTTCATCTGGACGAAATGATCCGTTTTATGTCTATATTTACATAGTCTTATTTAAATAAGATGAGATCCAGTAATGCAAATGATTACTCTCCAATTAATTTGAAAGAGAAACACTGACAGAAGCACAGGCTTGTGTTTTAAATGTATGCAAACATTTCCCCCCAAAAATCAATTCATATATTTTGATAATTACAATGTTATTGCACACATTATTTTTTTTCTTTTTTCATGGTGAGGTTATTACTATATTTATCATATTTATGTAATTTTTTAATGTCTGACCAGCTCAAATAGTCAGAAAAAATCGTGACATTTTCTTGTTTTGCCAAATTTAGGTATTATTATTTTTTATTTAACCAGATGATTACTGAATTAATTAAGTGTTAGTTCACCATAATCAGTTACACCTAATTTACATGTATCTGTAAATGATTTGAATCCTGAAGAAAAAAAAACGTTTGAGGTGGATAACTAAGTATTTTTTATTGTTTGTCTGAACAAAATTTATGTGCCAAATGCAGATATTCACTTAAATTTTACTTTATTGTTTACGGAAGAGCGCTTTTGCGGCACAGTTCTGAGGTCATGAGATCGAACCTTCCTGTGTGGAGTTTGCATGTTCTCCCAGTGCTGGCGTGGGTTTCCTCCGGGCACTCCGGTTTCCTACCACATTCCAAAAACATGCATTTCAGGTGAATTGGCCGGTCCAAATTGTCCCTAAGTGTGACTGAGCGAGTGAGTTGTCTGTCCCCGTGTGCCCTGCGATTGGCTGGCAACCAGTTCAGGGTGTCCCCTGCCCACTGCCCGATGATTGCTGGGATGGGCTCCAGCACCCCCGCGACCCTACTGAGGATAAGCGGTGCAGAAAATGGATGGATGGATGTTTACGAAAGACGATCAAAATAATTTGGCTCATTTTTACTTGCACTCCCCCCCCAAAAAATTTTCATATTAATTTTTCAGATTTTATTTTATTTTTTTATTTATCTGGTAATGTGATAAAAGATAGTAAGCAATTAAAAAGAAGATAAATAAGAAGAATAAACTTCAAACAAGTAATCTTGTAGAAATAATGGCAAATAATTTTCACAATGTTGTTGATATTGAAGATTTTTTTGTCTAATTGAATTTTTCGTCTTTCTCTGGAATAAAGAAAAAACAAGCAATTAGTAATAAGACATAAAATTGAAATAGGCAAAGGTAGGCCTAATGGCAGATAATTTTACTATGAATTATGAAGATTCTTTTTCTGATTTGGCTTTTTTATTTTTCTGATAAAGTGGGAAAAATGAGACGATAAACATAAGAAAATACAATAAAACTAAGCTCATTATAGCAAAGTATTGTTCATTTTGTGATGTGAAGTTTGTTGCAACATGATTAAAAATAAAAAAATATATGAAAAGACAAAATATTGGTGCGATAATGGCCTTTAACCTTTTTTATTTTATTTACTAAAATAAGAAAATGAAATATTCTGTCATCTGTAACATAGGACAGTAATGCCTGTTTAAAAAAACGAGAAAAACAATAACATTTGGACAATAAAATAATAGTGTTGGACAGTAAAATAAAAAATATATATACTTGAAACGAGTAACACTTTCTGCCAATTGTGTAAGACTTTAACTTATTGTAGAGTATTACGTTTCTCATTGTACTCGGAAAAAAACCCGCCTAAGAATCATGTAAAATACAACACATACAGTGCAGTTGACTGATAAAGAAGTCAAACCTCCTTTTCCATTTCGGCTGAATGTTTTTTTTAATGAAGATTACTCATTATTGTATGTGTATTCTGCTGTTTGGAAAGCAAGATGCCAAATCAATTATAATACAATCAAAACAAGGTCCGTGTGTTCTCGGTCCTACCTCCTTTTGACGAGGTAGAGGGCGTAACCCAGCCACAGGGTGCCCAGCATGAGCAGCAGGCACAGAATGGGAATCTCTCTGGAGCAAGCCACCAGAGACTTGGGAAGGAAGACCGAAGAGTGCTCTTCGGCATAATCGGGCATAAGATTTCCGCTGGCGTTGGGATGGACTGTCGTCTGATTCTTCATCTTCTCCAGAACTTCCGTGATCTGGTAAAGCACTAAAGTGCTGTTTGATGTCGCCAGAGTGGGCTCGTGAAAGAAGTGTTGGAAAACTAGTGAGGAAAGAGAACACCCATGACTTGTCTCGTGCTCCTGTCTTCTTGAATGTGACCAGCAAGGGGCAGTGATGCTTCACTTGACAACTCGATAATGAGGACGGAGCTGTCATTGGCGTCATTTTTACACACACTTTTAAAATTTTCCTTAATTTAATGTGTGGTCTATCGAGTCAGAATGCCAGGAAACATGGCGGGGGCAACAATCTCAATCATTTTAAAGCACTTTACTTAAAAACAAGCATTTTCTTGACGCTCAAAACACGAAATTAAAATTCAACCCTATATTCTTATACATATATCTTTTTATGTCCACAATTTATTGGACTTCCATGCGATATTTCTACGCTAAAACGCATTTAAACCCTAGTATGAGGCTTTAGCCCTAGATCGATCGTCTTTTAGGCCAAAATCCCAATTCAAAACCCTAGTTGGAACCCCTACAACGCTTAAATTCCCTAGTCTGAGGCCAAAACTCAATTTTGAGATTTCCCCGGCTTGCGATACCACAGCAGGAATAAAATAATAGAGGACTCCTTTCACCCCGGCCACCATCTCTTTGACCTGCTGCCCTCTGGTAGCTAATACAGGTCCCTTAAAAAAAGGACTAACAACAGTGTCTGAAATAACATCTGCCCAGACGCCCGGGGCGTGCATCTTTTACGTTTATTTCAGAATTTCGGTTTGTTGGGCAATTTGCATACTCGGCAGCCAATCAGAAGCCTGCATCGAATAACTTCATCCTTCCAGACCCTCCCGAGCCTTATAAGGTCGTGCATTTGCATATCATTTTCCTAAGTAGACTCACAGAGAACACAAGAAAATGGATAAGTGGTTAGGAATCGAGCCAAAACCTCAGCCCCAGAAGAAATATTCAAAAGAAACTAACATAATGAGTAAATACAGGTACATAGTGATTGATGGCAGATTGAAAATAGCGAATGTTATAAGTAGATTTATAATAAACTTAATTTTAAAGTGTTGTTCTGTTATATATTCTGATTATCAATCCTTAATTATTTGCAACAACGGGTTTTTTTGTGATGAATTCGAGCTGTGAAAACTGGGGCGGGCAACTTTATGGCTGGGCAAGCAACTTTTCAGAGTTCTCTGCCCTGGTGTCCGGTAGCTTTTTGTCATGAGTTTCAGACACTGCTAACAGGCTTAGAGATTCTCCCCCAAGGGCATCACCACACTAAAAACGTGCACAAGACTGTGAAAAAGATATATCTAGTCTATATGTATTAAAAAAAGAGGTATTCATATCTTATTTATAAACTTATTTTGGAGTTTTGTTGCTGCTAAATGTTATTGCACTATTTTTCATTGCACTTTGGTAACGATGCGCTTAAAACTTAGGCCAGTCTCCCAGCACTTCCATGTAAATATTTTATGTTAGATATATTAGGCAGTAAGTTTTTCCACATCCTTGCTCTGCCATGTTCACAATTTTACGCATTCAATGGACTTACTTTTAACGGTGCCTTTAACCGCATCACCGACGAAAGCGATGGAAATAAACAATGCAATGACTTCCTCTGTAGAACTAAAAAAAAGCATAGAAGGGTTATTTCCAAATGTGCAGACATAACAATATAATCCAGCAGACAGAAGTCATAACATCAGATTTGTTTGCTTTTAATCATGGTTCTTGCTTCATGGTCACAGTGGTGTTTATTGAGAAAAGTGTCGCATATTTAATCTGCTGACAATGTAACACTTTAAAATATCATGTTGATAACACAGCAGGCGTTGAACTTGGTGAAAATGTGGTAGTGTGAGTCTGGGTTTGAACCAGAGGTAAGATCTCAAGACCAACCCCGAGCTAAACCCCAATTTCAGGCTGGTTTGTGCCCATAATGTCAATCATTACATTTGGGTCGGGCCAGGCTTCTCCCGCTGCCTTTTTTGTTTTAAAACCATCCACCCGTCATTGTTTTTCTTTGTTTCTCGTTCTTTCTCTCTTAAAGTGCTTTGCCAGATTCTTAAAAATGTACTACTGCTGTGGTTTATAACCCAATCCTCAACCCAAACGGGCAGCATTAAAATTTTCCGGTCAAAACTTCCATGTCAAAACCAGAACAGGAGGAGGACCCAGTTGCGTAACGTTTACTCACAAGTTTATTGAGAAATAGAGGAAAACAAACGCCAGTGATCCGGTGCTCGCTGGACGAGGGAAGCAAGCCGCTCACGATCAGAATGCGGAAGTGGATCTGCGTGGTCAAACGGGCAAAACGTGTTGATAGCCGTAGCGGGGGAACAGAGCGTGGTCAAAAGGATAAAACGGGTCGATAGCCGGAGACAAACGGGGAATCAGGAACAGACGGGTGGTATACAGATGAAAAACGGGACCGACGGGAGCAAGAGTCAAAATGCTTGCCTTGCGTATGCAGAGGTTCGTTGACGGACTGAAAGGGAGAGAGTGGCGTACTTCGTATAAATAGGAGGGGAATTAATTAGGCAACAGCTGGCGCCAAACGAGCGGGCACAGGTAAGGGCAACGAGTAATTGTGACGTTCCATCAATTACCTCTGTAGACCCACCAATATAAAAGAAATAAATGTTTATACATTCTTGTGTAAATTTGATTCAGTTACAAAAGACAGGCTTTTATAGTTTATAATAAATCAACTATCCTCTGAGTCCTTACAAATAAAATGGAAAATTTGGGGTGTGCCTGGGTCGAGTTGGGTTTATAACGCCGGATCTTACCTCTGGTTTTAGCATTTGTTTTGTTGTGCAATGCGCTCACCGTTTAAAGAGCTTCATCAGAAGGCTGACGTTGAAAAGACCTCCAAGAATGAGGAATAAACTGTTCCATAAACCGATACAAGCGTAGAAGGCATCAAAGTCCAGGTTATAGTCGTCACAGATACCCCGGATAACTATTAGGAGAGGGTAAAATCTCTTTGCTGGATGGTTTGGGAAATTAACTCGTATGGCTTTACTCAAACCATAATGGAGTCACTAGATTTAATAGTTATCAGTACTTCTCCCTTGAAGATGTGTATGAGTACGTACCGCTTATGAAAATGGCCAACGGGGCAGTGGTTAACGGGATGACCAGTGGTGAACCGGCAAACAAAGAATAGATCACGCCTCCGATGCTCTGACCGACGATAGTCTTCTGAACATCTGTGGGAGATATTCAACTAGGTGGTTGGTTCTGAAATGGCCAAACTATAAATATATAACCCAAGTCAAAGACAAATTGAATGTCTTTGTTTTTTCTTAGATGATTTGGGATGAATCTGGTGTGCTCCATCCAAAAATCACATTGTTTGTGCTTAGTCTGGTTAAGTTTTTGGAAATATGGCCACACGTTTTTGTTCACATGTACGCATGTGTGGAGAAATTTATAAGAAATGAAAGTTCAAGCCGTGAAGTTTGATTAATGGTGACGCAACATGCAATTTAAGTTTACTTACCTTATCAAGGTCCACAATTTACCTTACAGTAATCGTTTTTTCCATCAGGTAATTATTTTATGAGAAGGAAATTAAATGTTTTTGAAATGAAGTGTTTGAGGAGTATGTTAGGAGTGACACGATTGGATAGATTGAGAAATGAAATTGTGAGAGACAGAACTGGAGTAGTAGTGGAACTGAGCAAGCGTGTGGATAAGAGAGTACTCGGTTGGTTTGGAGACATGGAGATGATGGATGAGGAGCGAATGTTGAAGAGGATCTACAGAGCAGAAGTAAATGGATGGAGACCAAGAGGAAGGCCGCGATTGACGTGGACGGATGGTGTTATGAGTGCACTGGAGGAAAGAGGTCTAAATATAGTGGAAGCTAGAACTTTTGTTGGTGATAGGAATGAGTGGAGAGGTGTTGTAAAAGGATAATGGGATGTTTGGACATGTTCTAACATATGGGCAGGGCACCTGTATCATGCGGCAGGGGTAAACCAGTGAAAGCTCTCGCGCCCTGATGTTGAACAGAAGAGTGTGTTGTGTCACCCTGACCCGAGTGACATGGCCGTTTTTTTCATTCAAAGGGACGAAAGCATGACCAACTTGGGTGCCGAGGTGCTTAACTTGTTTGGGTGTTTGGGCATTTGGGTTGGCCATAGTCAAATTTAGTTTATTAAATAAAACTTTCGTTATAAAGGTTATAAATCTTTTTTTGGCATGGAGCTTGATCAATTCATTACTTATATCTTAGCCAAAGTGATTTTACTTTGGTTTTATTAGTATTTAGTTGAAAACATTTTTCAAGCACCAGCTTGAAGACTTCATCGCTTAATTAACTGCAATCACCTCGTTAAATACAAAGCAAACAAAAGCAACTGTTGGACAATTTGTGTTTTAAGGGGATATAGTGAAAAAGTATGCTTGTAATATCTGTTCAAAGTCAAAAAAACTTTTCAGGTACGAAAAACTAACCATGAATTTGTCTTACTTTATTTAAAAGCTTTTGATCAGCAGTTATTCAGTGTTGACAAGTCTCGAGTGTTTATGAAGTCAGTACCTATCTCCCCTCTTGTACTTTCGTCGTTGAGAGAACCGAAGGCAATGGCTGGCAGCAGAATAGCGATGTAAAGGAAAATAGCCGTCGTGGTGTACTTGAGCAGGCAGCGATCGTTCCCGGTTAAACCTTCATGACACAAAACATTTAATGAAAAACACCTTTCGAAAAAAGTCATCACACACAAAACTTGCAAGTGCTTAAAGGTTAGTTACCGTCTGTGAAGTCAGAAGGGTACAGCGGTAGGCGGCGGCGCAGGTCGCCGTAAACTCCTTTACCAGCTTTGAAGAAATCTTTACACTGCGGTGATGGGGTGAAAAATTACTGACTAAACCTGACAGATGGTTAAAACCATTATACAATTAGCTAACAATAGTTACTTTCCATACCTTTTTCTGTCGATTTGAGCGGTTTACCACCCCTGTTAAGTTAATTTCCGCATAGTAGGAGCCATTTATGTACTCGTTTAACACTAATTCTTAACCCTAACCTCCTAAATCAGAGGTCGGGAACCTATGACTCTTTTCATGAGTACATATGGCTCGCAGATAAAACTATACTCATGCAAATCTCATCTATGTCATTCCAATTCTGATATGTGCGGTGTTGAGGTTAGTGCATGCATGGCTGACTTAGTTTGGTCCAGTATATAAAGAGCATACTCCCCACTACAGTTTACAGTTTAGCTGTCACACCAACAGATACCATTTTGGCTGTACATGGCTAAGGAGTAAACTTAAATTGTTTAATGAGCTTCAATATAGCTCATTAAACAATTTAGGTTTACTCCTTCAATATAGCTTCAATATAGCTCATTAAACAATTTAGGTTTACTGTTAAGACACTGTATGATGAAAACCCACAAAAAAAACTAATCAGATAGAACGGCCAGCCAAGCAAAGGGCAGTTTGATTGCTTGAGCAGTAGTTGTGGGGGGAGCTATGCACACAGCGCATTTTTCCCGGACTAGCACTGTCTGAATCGAAGATAAATACGTCAGTATCCTTCTTTTCAGTATTTTGTGACATTTTTACAAAAGAACTCCACTTGCATCTTGTTTTGAAACCATTATTAAAACAAAGGTGAAAATGAGCATCAACAAACTTAATTGCGGTAATTGCAGGAGGTGAACAAGTGTAAAGTGGTAAATATGTTGATGTGGGACACAGGCTTCATAAATTGTATCAAATCATCTATCGTCACACAGTGGAATAAAATGCGCTGAAAATTTATATTTTGTCTGGTGAGCAGGTTTGTCTTAAAATATAGGGCATGGCTCTTTAAAAAAATAAATGGATAAAAAAAAAAAAAATTTTGCTACTATGACTGGGTCAGAAAGTAACCAAACCCCTGTCCTAACCCTCACCCCAGAACCCTCACCCCCTAACCCTAACCGCTACCATGTAACCCTAAATCCTAACCCTCTAACCCTAGCCCACCGAACCATTTACCCTAACTCCCAACTCTAAACCTAAACCCTGACCCTGATCTAAACCTTGTTTGAGTGTACTGTTGTGAGCAGTTTCACTTAGCCAGAGTATTTTTATACGCAGACTCTGGCATACTCGCAAAAAAAAAACCTCCTATGCATTGTTTGATTTATTTGGGACATTTCATTTGTATTTTCTGCTCCCACGGCAAAAATGCTACAGACCTTATATAGTGGATTTTACAATTGTATCTATGTATATGTTTTGTAAGTCTATGCTTCTAGAAAGCCACGTTTAGCACACCTAGTAAGCACTGTACTCCTTGGATTTTGGTAAGTGATGGAAATAAATTATTCCAGTAATTAGTGTCAAAAGTAAAATGTGGAGCAGATTCCATAACAATGTCGTGCATTCTTTCCCTCCTGATCAGATTGCTAGCATACAGCATGTATAAGGGGTTGTTGGTTAGTCACTAGTCATGTAAACAATTCATTCTAATTGCTAATATGCACCCATTAAACAGAAAGCAAATCTCCAATTGGTTTGAGTGTACTGGCGTTCTTAAAGCGACGCCAAAATCTGCAATGTACACACAAATCCGTAGAACTAATTAATAGAAAATAACAAAAAAGTAGAACTGTGATATGGCTGAAGAACGCTGTATTAGTTGTTTTCTTTTTTTCTCGACATTAGTGTATTTTTCTATTGTGGTATTTCTACCTTCAGTTCTTTGCCTCTCCGTGGATCAAAGTCGTCCTCCTGGTCCACGGCCACTTTCTCTGTAAACGCAGAGAGTTGCTGCCGCTGGCGTACCAGCTCTTGTTTGAACTCCTCTATGGTCTTGGTCTCGAGAAGCTTCTGTCTGAAGGAAATGTCCGAGAACATGGTGGCGAATGTTCGTCCCACTTCAATAGCCGACTTGGTACTTTTCTGTGTATGAAGGAACACGAGAACATTCCAAGGGTGTTTATTGACATTAACGACCAAGCAATGTACAGCATAATTTATTTGGTGTCGTGCAAAAAAGATTCTTATTCAACTGGCAGATAATTTAACTCATTTTAAGTATTACTTTCTTTATTTTACTATATTTCAATATGTTTTTCAAGTAAAATAAGCAAACAAAGCTTAAAATATGGAACATAGATTTTCCTTTTAAAAAAAATGTATTTAATAAGTCTTTATTAAATATCAGGACTTTCTAGAATATATTAGGAAAAGAAATTTTAAAAAACAATTTATTGTACATAATAATTGCAAAATTCAACAATATTACAATTATTTATCAAAATTAATGATTTGATTTTGAATTAATCTAACAGTAAAATACTTAAAAAGATTTAAAATTCCCGACATTTTTTTTTCTTTTGATAAAAATAATTCTAAATATAAAAGTCATAAATAATCAAAAATATGATTTGACAGATCTGAAAAAAATAAAAGTCAGCATAATAACTTTTTCAATAATTGCAATTTTTTTCTAACGGGACTTTCACATAAAATGTTATTCGTAAATCACTTTAAGCCAATGAAATGAGACTTAAAAAAAACACTAAGCGGAAAATTTTTAAAAATGAAGAAAATGAAAATCTCCTTTTTCCCCGCCCAACAACCAGGAACGCCAAATACAAAGAAACAAACGATGAATCAATTAGAAATACAATAAATAATAAAGCAAATGAAATTGTAAAATAAATACACTTATGGCAAGGCACAGACTAACCATGTGAAAAAAAGGGCTCTGGGGAAGATCATACTGTTCTATTTCTATCCATTCATCTAATTACTAAAAAAAAAAAAGAATAGAGGATAACCGTTAGAGAGTAGACGGATAATTTTGATTTTTGGGGATAATCACAATCACCGAAAAGCAAGTTATAAAGAAAAAAACGGATCAACAATCCCTTTTCTGATCACATCTCCTGCTCATTTTCAGATTTCTTTCACCCCCTTCCAATTCAACCAAGCTAGTTAACGTGTGTTTACCGTTCTGGGCGGGGCCAAGATGAGGATAACGTAGCGTGCCTCGCAGCAGTCCGCTCCCCAATTTTGTGGCCGTTCTAGACGTGTGATGCAAACGTGGCGTCTTTGCAGGCTACTCACATTGCAGCTGGACAACAGAGTAAGTCAAAACTTTATATCCAATATTAATAAGAGGCTAAGGTGACTTGTTTCAACCAATAAAGTTTAAATATTTCACTTCAGTCAGCTCTATAGTAGAAAAATCAAAACAAATGTTAGTTCCCCTATAAATAGTCATTACAAAGACTGTTGATGCAGCATGAAATTGACAGTGTGGGCAATGTCACGGACGTGAACTCACAGAATACAAAGCCATGACTGCTGGTAATGAATCCCGGTGGATGTCACGGTCACCCCTTGAATAGTTTCTGACAGCAGGTGAACTGTTGGCATAAGACCAAGTGGAAATGATCCAAACTGGAATCACCGGCTGTCTCGTCTTATGCTTCACGCTCTTACCGTTGAGTTCCCTCCTCCCCGCGTCTGTGAAAAGCGAGTCCATCACCTTGTCCACGTCACACCTTATGTGACCGTCCTCTACCGCGCCATTCAACATTCGCCTCAGGACTTTATCCAAAGTGGACGCTCCCTCGTCCAGGTGGACGCTCGCCTGGGCCAGGAAAGTGTCCACGTCTCTGTGGGCGCGAACCTCCTCGCTGAAGTCCATCGGCTTCACATACTACCGGAATAGTGACAGTAAAGTTACTTGACTCAAATCAGACTTATTTCAAATGACTTGGTCTGTTGTTTGCATTTGAAATCCTGCATATTCAAGAGAGTATTTCATTTTTATTTTTTTAACCCACCACTATACTATTAAGTTCACATCAGACACATACAAACTAAGTTATCTAAGAGCGTTTCAATAATTAATAAAGCCAAATTCCTTTTAAACTATAATGCATTGTATTTATTATATTGTTCTCTAGTTCTGCCATACATAACATATTGTGCATAAGTCTGGGGCAATAATTACATAAGTTCACTACAGCCCCTTTTTGTCCTCCAAAAACTTGCAATTAGAACCATACACAGGGTAGGATATCGGGATCATATTCATGTTTTATTCCTGCAGTCCAAATGATCAAAATTGGATGATTGAGTAACATTTTTCACTTCACAACTGCTATTTAAGGTCAACAAAAACATAGTGCCAGAAAAAAACATCCAAAAATTATTCATCCGGAAAGAGGGAAATTATAACTTAAGGGGCTGTAGTAAATTCAAAATCCCAAAGGTGAGAACTACCAGGAAAAGTATGTGTGTGTCTGTGTGTGGAGTCAAACTTTGGAACAATTTACAAGACGAGATCAAACTAGGTCCAACTATTCATGTGTTCAAATTTAAATACAAAAAAAAACATTACTGGCGAAATACAGAGATGAAGAAAATGGGGTATGAGTGATATGGGAAATTGGAAATACTGCGTTTACAACTATGGTTAACTAACTCCGTATATACCGTTTTACGTAAGTCGAATGGTCGTAAGTAGGGGAGTGTCTTTATTGTTCACTACATAAGAGTTAAATATTTGTATTTGACTGAAAATGTTGTCTCAAACATCCAATTTTAAGTCTTTTTTTCCTTATTTTCAGTTTTTTTTTAAAATTTCCCTGTCTAAAATTGTTTAACTCCAATTTTGGGTTTTTTTACCATTTTTTTTCTCAAATGTTGTAAGCCTTTTTTTTTACTAAAATATATGGTAAAATAAGAACCTTTTTGGCTCACATAACAATTACAATTTTGGAAAAGACTATTTTATATTTTTCTACCTTTCTTGTTGTGTTTAAAAGGCCAAACCCTGGACCTTCTGCATCTGTAAATACAAACAATGACAACACCACTTATAAATAAACAAACACAAATTAGCTTTGTTTTACCAAATTACACATTTGCTAACTTTACATAGAAATATGGCAAGTTAGTGTTGTTTCCTTTTTTTTTCAAAAATATTTTTTAGCCATAACTCAACAAATATATATATATATATTAGCTTAATGAGTGTTGCGTGCAATTAAAAAAATCAATAAAAAAATCAATAATGTTGTTTAACTTTAAGGCCCACTCAACTAACACACCTGACATGCTTAGTTGGCTGTCGTTGTCCTGAACGTGGCCCTTGTCCTTGACGGTAGAATTTTTCCCATAATCCTCGTACTCAGCATCACGTCGCTCTGCGGAAAGACCGGTTGCTACCTTTGAATTAATAATTCATAAAAATAATTGAATTGCACAACGCAAGCCACATTGATTTCATTCCTTAGCCTTCTGTAAAATAAACAGGTTCTTTATTGAACTGCAAATGTTATATTATCCACATCAAGGATGTATATAGTTAGCCAGGCTTTATTTGTTTTGCACCCTGGCATCCAGCCGCAAGTACAGAGAGAGAAATTCAATAGAATAAATTAATAAAAATACCCGCAGCAATGTAACAAATTTCACCGCCTCATAAATTCCTTTATTGTGCAGCCGATAAATACACGAGGATGGAAGGAGAAACACAGGTTTAGAATCCTGAAATGAAGCAAGAAGACGGAGTGATGAATTCCCCTCTTGGAGATTTTCTGCCTCGCAATGTAGCTATTTATCAAGACTCAACAATCCAGTATTCATCTGAGTATGCAGTCATGTTTATTTGTATAGCCCTTAATCACAAAGAGTCTCAAAAGGCTGCACAGACCACAGATTATTGCAAACCACAGACTATTAAGACACCATCTCCTGATCTAAAACCGACATGAGGGCAAGGAAAAACTGCATTGAATATTCTTAACAAAAATCCATTCACGAGCACAGGGGTGCTCTAATTAAAAAATAAAATTAAAAAATAAAAACTAATTTTAAAAAAACAGGGACAAACCATATATTTTAAGACAAAATTCAACAAAACCGCCAAACCATGATTTGATCAAATCTATGTAATAATAATAATACCGGTGCCTCTGTCTTAGATAAATATCTTGGTGCGTGGGTGTTTCCCTTAACCACCAGTGGTGTAGGGGCACCATTCCCTGTGGTGTGTCTTGGGCCAGTACAGCCTGGTGAGGCCCATCCCTTTCCAGGCCAACATATGTTTCCACCCGGTCTTGAACCGGGGATCTTTAGCTCCTACTAATACTACTACTACTAATAACTGTACAACAATAGGGTAGGTTCTGTAAACCACAAGGGTCGTTGGGGAACCATTTCCTGTGGTGTGCCTTGGGCAAATACATCCTGGTGGCACCCATACCTCTCCAGGCCAACAAATGTGTTCACCCGATCTCAAACCGGGGACCTTTCACTACTACCATTAGTACTAATAACAGTATAACAAGGAATATTACACACTGTCCTATTAGGAGTGTTGAGGCTCATTTCGACCACAAATTTCATCATAAATAATGGTTTCTTAACAAGGTGCAAGCAAAGTATTTTGGAAAAATGACACAAAATACTGCAAACGATAAGGATATCCTTGTATTTACCTTCGGAACAGATTGCACTGAGCTAGAGAGCGATGAGAGTGCCTTGCACTGTGCGTAGAGATACAACCACCTCTACCGCTCACCCAATCAAATTGCTCTGAGTGCTTTGCTGGAGTTTTAGGTGTTTTTGAGTGTTTTCTCGGGGGTTTCAACATAAAGTATCTCAACAGTGAACATCCGTAGTTTAATGATCTTCCATTCAACGGATCTACTCCGAAAACGGGGTATGTTGATGTGACACACTGACTGTAAACTGTAGTTAGGAATCTCCCAGATATATAATGGACTGAACCTAGTGTTATTGCTGTCCTGCTCCAGTTTCACCTCGACCTGGACTAATGCGTTTGAAAAGCCGCAGAGAAAAGTATTAAAGTTAAATTTCATCTCTGAGCCTTATGTACTCATGAAAGGAGCCATATATGGCTCGCGAGCCATAAGTTCCGGACCACTCCACTAGCACGTGAATTGAGATGTCCCCCTCCTCCAACACGCCTGGTTCATATGATGAAGATCTTCATCAGGCCTCTCCAAAGCTTTCTTATGAGCAATTGATTCAGGAGTGTCAGAGGAGGGAGAAAGGGTCTTTGTTTATTGTCTTCAGGGGAATGAACTGGTGAGGAAGGCGGGCTCTGTTGTGGGCACAGAGCTGGACAGCCTGACAACTGTAGCTGAGAGACGGGCACTGAACAAGCTGCGGTCAATCATGGACAATTCATTACATCCACTACACAGCATCATCTCCAAACAGAAGAGCAGCTTCAGCGACAGACTGATGTCACAGTCTTGTCCCACGGACAGACTGAGGAGATCATTTCTTCCTCATGCCATGAGGCTCTTTACCTCCACCCGGGGGAATAAAAGCCCACATTAAACCCCACCCATACATTTGCATATTACCCTATTTTTATTACAGTGTGTATTTTATGTAGCACTATTTAAATACCCCATAGCAAAATGTTGTATTGGGTATTTTGTATTCTATATCTTTATTTTATTATTTATTTTTCAACACAAGGATACTGCTGGAAGTGTGAATTTCCCTACGGGGATGAATAAAGTATCTATCTATCCATCTATCAATGAAAAGTTGTGATTTTTATCTTTGAAGGAAACATTTATTGCCCAAAAAAGTAAATGGCAGCATGGTATTAATATAGTGAGTATAAATATATCATAAAGAAAAATACAAACCCATTTCTTGAAACGCATATCCGTTGGAGTTCCCGGATGGTGGGCCCTCTAAGAACACAAACATATTACATTTGAATTTTTCGTTTCACAACATTCACACAATATTAAATCAATAAATATCACGAATTTAGGTGAACCAAAAAGGCAACAATTGAAAGGAAATACAGAATATATTTATAATTTCAGACAATCATATTTATTAGCGACTAACGTAGTAGCGGAAGTCTTACCCGATTAATACCGTAGAAGAAGAAATGTCAAACCATATGGAAAGATAAAGAAGAACAATAAAGTGGCAGATTTAAATAACTGTTGAACACTTTTGCTGAGTCATGTTTCGTAAGTAATGGTTTCCATTTTGAAATAAATACAATTAAGTCACTGGCCAGATATTTTCTCAATTTGGTATTTATTTTGCCTAATTGTTTTACGTCGTTAAATAATGTCGTCAGTTATAGCAACACGGTACTGTAATTGTTAAATAATTAATAAGAGGAATATTATATCTACATTTGCATGAGATTTATCTTCAATGTGCTTACAATTTTAAGTTCATTAATCTGAATTTAACTTAATAGCGCCTACGAGTTTACATTCGTTAATCGTTCCTTGAATAGCTCAATTATTTATTATTGTAGTTCTCATATTGTGCTCATGGCGTCGCTGTTGCAGAAGCGACAAAGCTCAATAACATGCACAGACCTTTACAAAAATACTACTACTAAAACACATACATATTTTAGGGTATTAAAACTTCCTCCAAACAATCTTTTGGGTGATCAAAAAAACTAAAGTAGGGCCATAATGAAAGTGCTCTTTTAACTAACCTAAACCCCCTAAACAAATAGCAGATCAGAAAAGCTACTTGTTTTCCTTTATCATTTTACAGTACTATTACGATGCTTTCTATTTATTATCCTTCATATTTGATGAGGAAAACAATCAAATGAGTCGTAAAATGTAAAATTGTTTTTTCCTTGTAATGTTTTTTTTTTCGCTTTGAAACCCCAGCGTGTAATATTACCACTAGAGAGCGCTGTTGGGCAATGCGAGCAAAAAACTGCCAAATATCACTGTGCGACTACCAGGTATGGCTTCTTTGTAAAAGAAATACTGTACAATTGTTTTCCACCTATGATATTTTATAATGAAAATTAACATTTGTATGATAGTTCATGTTTTTTTTGCCTAGTGTTCAAATTAAGGTGTTTTTTTAACCTAATGAAAGTTTGTTTGTACCACTAGGATGCACTAAATATCACATACTGTCCCTTTAAGTACAAAGATATTAAAATATATATATATATTTAAATGGTTGCTTTTAACACATCTCTTTATGTTAGATTTATTTCATTAGAAAAAAAAATCAAAAATACTTCACTGCAAGTACTGATACTGGATTCAAGCGCTGATGCCAGCCTCATTTTAAATATTGATACTCGATATGGTTGCACATACAAGTATCGGCTTCCATCCAATGTCCATGTTCCTCTTGAAAATAGAGGAATATTATATTTTAATTAATTTTATGTTATTTTAGGGGAAAATAATTTGTATTTATATTTTTTTGAATAATTTTATATTTGTATTGGGTTGAAATAAAAAAGCCTTATTTTCCTTTTTTATGATTTTTTAAAAATTGTTTTACTTATTTCACATATTAAAAATTGTCTTAAAAATTGTTTTTTAAACTTTACACTTTGAAACTGCACACATATAGAGAAAAAGGGAAATATGTTTTTTCTAAAAAAGAAAATAAAGATTTGTATAGTAAAATAATCTGGGTTTGGGTGATTGAAGAAAGAAGTGGGTCATGATAAAGATGCTGCTTTATTTTGGTAAAACAAACTTAAATCTATTGCCAAAACACGAGGCTGTACTTGCCAGTTTATTTTGCACATCTGGTTAGCTGCTACTCTTGCACTCTTTGCACTAATGTATAATACTATACATAGCCATAATTATTTAGTATATTATTAGTACTTCAATAGTCCAACTCAATACAACATTTGATTTATATCTGTACATTCAAGGAAACTGCGGGTCAGATGCATCGACATTTCGTTCTGTATACACGTGTACTAGAATGACAATAAAGTAGATCTGAATCTGAATCTGAAAAACCTTTAAAAAGTTTGCAACTGCTACCATCATGGTACAGTAGTTTCATATGACAAAATTCTAAAGTCAGAGCGTTCTTATACCAGATAGGGTTTATTGAACTAAGACCCCAAAAGTCCAGTGGATTTGGCAGTACTTATCATTTCACATGTGCTCTATATTACATGCATCTATTTTATATTTGTGTCCTCATGGTTGACAGTGAATTTCTTGTGTCTGACGAGCCACCCATACAGTCACAACACAGATAACGATAGTTTTCAGTGAACATCATTGCTGACATCCCGAAGGAAGACAAAGTACCCTGAAAAGACCCACACAAAGGCGGTGAGAGGATGCCAACACCTCAAATTGTTAACATAGTATTTGTTTATTATTATGACAGCCTCTCTGTTTATAAATCAAGACCTTGCGAGTGCACTAACACAGAGTATTATTTTGTTAGTGTCGATATTAATGCAATAATACATTTTAACATCATGTTGAGGGAATAAATAGCATGCAGTGATGAGGCACAAAAAGAATATTCCACTCTCACTTACAATGAAAACCAGACAGCAGCTGTGCCTGATGTTTTCGTAAGCAATCGTGTTTCTGTTAAGTTGAGCTGTTTTTCTCTGAAACCTCCTGAGCTAGTCTCACTCTTGTAACAGCTTAGCACAGAACAAGTTTTTCCACCTCACGGGAGATGCCAGGCAACCTGATAGTTCAAGCGATGTGCTTTTTGTATCACACATTCCGTACCCGTGAGACGTTGTTATCGCAGTGCCACTAAGATATAGATCAAGCTTGTCACAGGTAGGAAGTCATTGTGCAGGATCGATGATTGAGACATAATCAGAAAATGAAATTGGCCGAAGAAAGAAAATAAATATATATTTTTTAACTTTTTTTGCTCAGTAGTAATGTGTTTTTGTAGTGCGATGGTTAGCACATTCGTGCAAGATCACCGGTTCGAGACCGGGTAGAAATATTTGTTGGCCTGGACAGGGATGGGCGCCACCAGGCTGTACTTGCCCAAGACACACCACAAAAAATGGTGCCCCTGCGATCCTCGTATTTAAGGGATCCACCCACCCACCAATGTTCTGATACAATCCTGAGACTAGAAATCAAGGACAATCACTTGATTAGTGACAAAATCAGGATATGATCAATCAAAACATATATTATTTAAATTGTAGTATATCGTGGAATATTAAATATACAGTATTGCAGTATTATACTGTATTATTTACAGTATTATGTTTTTAACAACGTTTTTGAGGGAGCAAAGTCTTCTCTATAACGCTTTCTGCTTAATGCATGTGGGGCTGTGTACAGTAATGGTTTACTTTTCACAGTTTCAACACTTTATTTGCATTGCTCATTGTGATCTGAATTCTGATTGACCAATTGGCTAAACAGTCTCTCCTTTTTTTATAATTTGATGGTACAGTAGTTATTTGTAATAAATTAGAAAATGTTTATACAGTACTTTTTTTGGGATGAACAAATGCTTGGGGCTGTGAAAAGGGTTTCAGTGTATAACACAGTATTTAATTGTATAGTAGATGTAAAAAAAAATCAAGGTTTCTACTTAATGGATTTCGCCTATCACGGTTTTTGGGGGGAGCATAGCATATGCAATAACTGAGTGCTTACTGTACATACAGACATGTCATAAGGAAATTTTAATTTGTATTGGTATATATGAGAGAGAGAGAGAGACAGAGAGAGAGAGAGTCAGACTTGGATTCTCGGTCCAAAAATTCTGATCAAGACACTACTGATTTACAGTTTTACCTGCATATTTTATATTCAGTAGTCAATTTGCTATTTTCATGAATCAAAACATTTGCTTTAGTACAATCACAGTACCACAAAAACATTAGAAAATTCATAAGGGCGGCAGTAGCTCAGGAGGTAGAGCGCTCGTCTTGGGATCAAGGGATCTCAGTTCGAATCCCGGCTTGTCCGTGTTACATGTCGAAGTGTAAGACACTGAACCCCTAATACCCCCAATAAGCAGGTTAGCGCCTTACGTGGCTGCAAGGCCGCTGTTGGGAAATGTGGAGCACACTGTAAAGCGCTTTGGGAAGTCATTGACTTGAAAAGTGCTATATAAATGCAGATCATTTAATTTTATATAGTGTTCCTACACTCCTGTATATGGCCTTTATTTTTTGTTTTATGACCATTTAAACTTGTATTCAGATATGACACCAATTGAACACATCGTTGTCTTTTCGTTTGGTCAAAATTTGTCTTTTTTGGTTCCAGCTGTGTCAAATGCAAGGAAAACAGCCTTCATCCTACTGATTTGCTAATGGTGAGTTTGTCTTTTGTTACAATTATGACAAACTTAAAGTAAGTGTCAATACAATGTTCAATAATTGACAACAGCGGAGCCCAAGTTCAATATTATATCAAGTAAACAAATTGTAATGAAAGAATTACAATCTAAGAAAATTGGTTAGGATTATAGAAAGCTATGACCCTCCAAATTTTGCTAAAAAAGGAAGTCTTGCCTGTTTGAACTAAACTAAAATAATGTCATTATTTTTACACGAGGTATTACAGATTCCGTGTTTTTGATCATACTAACTATCATTAACTAAAATTCTCTGCATCTAACAATTTAAAAGGTTGGATTCTCCACGGCCTCGCTCTCTCTCAATAAGAAGAGAATGTACTTGATCAATAAGAAAACAAACAGAAATTTACTGCTGCTTGAAATCCTTCAAAATGCTTCAATTTTAATTATGTGTTTTCAAGAATTGTAAAGTCCTTGAATTTTGGGTGAAGTGCTTGTAAATACTTGAAATTGTTGCTATGTTTCTCAACAAGTCTGCCTAAAAATGACACCAACACTGCTCTCTTGTGGCTTAGCTTTGCCATTGCATTTCCCCCCCACAATTTACAGCAGCTGGCATTCATTTGTATGGCATTGTCCAATGATGCATCATCGCCCTCTATTGGTCGCACCCAAAAGGACAGGTGCATTCTACAGCTAAACTGGACACGATGAAATGTATATTAGTGCAAGGATTAGATATGAATTATGGAGATTTATTATGGGATACGCAAACAATTAGGATAGCGTTTCCCAGTGGTAAATTGTATTTGGAAGAACTTCCTGCAACTGCAAATGTATGGTACTTATTACTCATGTTTACTCAACACCTATAATGGGAGAAATTATGTCTTAAAAACAAATATATACATGAATTACTCAAGATCGGAAAATCAAGTCTTGATAAATGCACACGCAAGATTAAAAATCGTATATGAACTGTAAATTACAGATGTATCTTTTGCTCTGAGAACTACATGATTCACTTTATTATAATGATACTGGAGAAATTGGAAAATTGGCTTTGTAAGTTCTTTAAAAGTGCTTGAATTTGGCAATGAAAAATGTGTACGATTCCCTGAAATTAACAAAAGAACACAGGTTATGTCTCTGTACACAAAAGGCTTTCGTATTTTAGAGTATGAAGATTCTGTCACTGATATAATTCTGGTTTACTTCATCACGTGTAGTTGGGGTAAACCGGCCTGAACTGTTTCTGAAACCGTGTTTGCGCTCGGCGTCCCAATGTACACATCGGGATACAAAATAAGCAAATATCAGGAAGTGAAGTCTCACGGCTCAGTCCACTTCAACACCTCAATGTCTTGCAATTGATAACCACCTGATGTTTGCTCATCCGGCATAGTGGACGGCGCCAGTGGACCAACAATAATCCCGGCTATAAACGCTTTCCGGAGACGTTTGTGGATGTGAATCTCATATCATAACAATCACTTAAGGAGCTACTCAAGTAATACCGCAGAAGACATCATAGCACAAAAAAAGTAGGCAGTTGTAAAACACGAGACATTTTTTTTTTCTTAATCCTCCTAATCTGTGACCTGTGATCGAGTTTTAACTGGTTTGCGGCGACCAAAAAGTACAAGTATAGGAAAATATCTATAAAAAATCTCCGGTAAAGCCTTGTTTTATTGGTTAAAATATCAAAATAACATTTTCTTGTGACTCAATACAACCACATCTCAACTCCAAGCGATATATGGTTGCCTTGGTTGCACAGCAGCAAACTCTTAAACCACACACATTTACAAAGATAAAAACGCACTCATGACCCAAAATCCCACCCTGCCCCCGAAAAACTTACCAGCTGGGACGAAACAGAGGACTTTTTTACCCTCCATTTTATACAGGATTTAAGTTGAGATGTTCTCCAGAGGTCAACCCATAGTTTAGGTGTTTGCCTTGCTCTCTCTCTTTCTCCCTCTCTCCCACTCCATATCTTACAGGCTAAAGCAAAGACACGATCACACGTGCAGCACCTAAGACCTGCTCTACAAGCACATGGGTTTTAAAGAGGAAGTGGTTAAGTGACGTGTGGGGGTGGAGACGGGTTTTTCCCAGCTGGGTCCCAGCTGAAAATATATATAGGTGTCATCCAGTGTAGTGTTTTTCAACTGGTGGTTTGGGACCCAAAATCAGCTCGCGGGTTTTTGCCTGAGGAAAATAGTGCTAAGAAAAAAGAAAAAAATAACCGAGGGTCATTTAAGCCATTTAACCATGGATGGCAGTTGTAATAGTAAAAATATGACCAGTTCTCCCATGAATCCATTCATTCCTCCAAACTCAGGTTATTGTTACAGCTAATGTGAAAATACAGTGGAACCTCGGTTCTCGACCATAATCCGTTCCATTTCTTTGTACGAAAACCGATTTGTACGATCACCGAAGTCGTTTTTTCCCATTAAAAATAATGTAAAATTGTTTTAATCCGTTCCAACACCCTAAATGTTTACCACGAAAGTAAACATGAAGCTAACCCAGGCTAATCGTACGTTAGCGTAATCTTCCGTACGAAAGATTACGCTAACATGAACGTGTAAAAATAAAAAAATTAGGTCGTTTACACGTCATTTAGCACCCGGGTCTCCACAACAAGTGGTGAGCGGTTAAAGGATAAAGAAAAGAATTATAAGTAGGATTTCTTACCTTGGCGGTTGTCTGCAGAAGCCATGCTGTATTCCTGAAAGAAGGGAAACTCGCACACCTTCTTCATATTTTGCTAATATTCCTTTCTTAAATGCAATAGTTGTACACACTACTCCTCTTTTTTCACCTGTAGCAACTTTGCTGCTTGCACCGACCTTCTTCCGAGGCATAATTAGGAGTTAAAACACTCCCTTCACCGCTTTTGAAAAACGAAAGCAGAGAAGGAGTGCGCGTTGTCGTGACAACAGTTCTTCACGATGGGTGGGGGCAATCTACACTCGTACGCCGCTCAGCGTCGCCCCCTAGCGTACCGGCGTTCGAACTCCGATTTTTTGAACGAAAAGCGAAGCAAGAATTTCTCGAAATTTTGGGTCGAGAATCGATTTGTTCGAACTGAGAGGCGTTCGAAAACCGAGGTTCCACTGTAAGTACTGCTTAATTTTCTTCAAAGTTTTTCAGAACAGTATTTGCATATTGATTGTGTAATTAATTTGCACTTTGTGGATAATAACTGCTACAGAAGAAATTAATGTTTCCGTCCATAGTGTTGTGTTGATTGTTCCGATTCAGTGAGTTGAATTTCTCTTCTTTGAAATATACTGTATGTATATGTGTATATATATATATATATATATATATATATATATATATTTTTTTTTTTTTTTTTTTTTTTAATATCTTTTTTGCTATTTCTCATGTCCACTGTGAGAGACTAAACTAAAAAGAAAATTCCAGAAATCACAATGCATGATTTTTTATCAATGTATTTGTGTTATACAGCTGCAAATAAGTATTTCATCTAGAATTCTGACCCTGAAAGACCCGTTACTCCTCCCATTAGAAGTCCACCTGCACTCCATGTATGATCCTGAATCAGATGCACCTGTTTGAGGTTGTTAGCTTCATAAAGACACCTGTCCACCCCATACAATCGGTATGATTGTATAAATTGTATGATTGCATAAAGTAAAAGACTTTAACATTACGAAGACCAAAGAGCTGTCCAAAGAAACCAGACACAGAATTGTACACCTCCACAAGGCTGGAAAGGGCTAGGGAGCAATTGCTAAGAAGCATGGTGAAAAAAGGTCCACTGTTGGAACAATCATTAGAAAATGGAAGAACCTAAACATGACGGTCAAACCCATTCGGAGTGGAGCCCCATGCAAAATATCGTGGGCTCTCAATGATTCTAAGAAAGGGGAGGAATCAGCCCATAACTACACGACAGG
Source organism: Urocampus carinirostris (assembly GCF_059441175.1). Lineage (NCBI taxonomy): Eukaryota > Metazoa > Chordata > Actinopteri > Syngnathiformes > Syngnathidae > Urocampus > Urocampus carinirostris. The sequence continues at coordinate 33,457,561 of NC_142357.1, read as the reverse complement.
AGTTGGTCAATGACATAAAAAGAGCTGGGACCACTGTTTCCGAGGTTACTGTAGGTATTACACTAAGACGTCATGATTTAAAAACATGCATGGCACGATATTGTATTTTGTGATTTTGGGAAACAACCTCCTTCCCTCAGTCATAGCATTTAAGACTGATCATACCTGAGTCTTCCAACACGACAACGACCCGAAGCACACAGCCAGGCAAACCAAGGAGTGGCTAGGTAAGAAGCATCTCAAGGTTCTAGCATGGCCCAGCCAGTCTCCAGGTCTGAACCCAATCAAAAATCTTTAGGAGGGTGGTCAAACCCCATGTTTCTCAGCGAAAGCCCAGAAACCTAACTGATTTAGAGAAGATCTGGGTGGAGGAGTGGGCCAAGATCCCTCCTGCAGTGTGTGCAGACTACAGGAACCGTTTGACCTCTGTAATAGCAAACACAGGCTACTGTACCAAATATTAACATTCATTTTCTCAGGTGTTCAAATACTTATTTGCAGGTATATCACACAAATAAATCGTTACAAAAATCATGCATTGTGATTTCTGGTATTTTCTTTTTAGTTTATCTTTCTCACAGTTGACATGCACCTATGAAGAAGATTTCAGACCCATCCATGATTTCTAAGTGGGAGAAATAGCAAAATTAGCAGGGTGTTCAAATACTTATTTTCTTCACTGTATCTACCAGCAAAATAAAACAGAACAATGTTAAGGTGGCACTGTCATATATATACCGGTATATATATTGCAGTATTTGCACTTTCTCATTTCATGTTTGCGTGTTGACTCTGTTAATAATGTCTAAAGCTATTTAGATGAAGCGTTTTAGATTTTATTAAAAACGGAGCTTATTGAGCATCAAAGAGATTCCTATTACTAGTTGTTTCGGTTTTGCTGGTCTTTTTTTTTTTAAGCGTGGATATATTTTATATATTTTTCAAATTGCACACATCTTTTATTCGATAAATGTCAGAAGTGGATATTTGTACTCGATTTGGCTTAAAGCTTGTTATTAGGGTCCAATGGTGGGTCCTGAAGTCAGGCCAGTGGAGAACCATTGATCTAGTGGTAGTTTTTCGTTCCTATACCCAATGTTAAAAGACGGTGGGGATTTTCCAGTAAAGGAAGACAGTGCCTTTGGACACTCTTAATGAGATAGAGATGCATGGAGGGAACTCTGTAAAGTTTACAAATGTTAAATGTGTTTCTAATGTAACAATAATCTATTGTAGATGACCAAGCACAATTGTACCTTTAAGGGAGTTAAGTTTTCAATCTGACTGATGATTTATGATACGTTTGTACAATCCCAAAATTAACGTGTACTTCTGTTTTTTATTGTGCCATTAATCATTTAAATGAGGCTTTCACAAGGGCCATTCGCTCTTCTCTTTTTCACCACTAAGTGGTGCTCTAACGACGTTTTTGTGTTGCCAGCAAGACTTTATCAATAGGACAAGTCTGTAATGACTTGTTTGCTGTTATACTTTATTAACGATCAGCCATTCCATTACCACTTAGCCCAGGTGGCATTACTATGCATGTTAACGTTTCTTTTTACCTTTTCTGGAATAACCTTACATTAGGCTTAAAATCCTCTGAAAGTGTAACTCCTCCATTTTGGCCTAAGTACGTGACCTTGGGGTACTACAGTACAAATCTAAATAATCTTATGTCTGTTTGAATTCCTATATTTCAAGAAGAGAAACATCATTCACTGTTTAAAATGGTAAGTTATTTGGAAACATTTTTGTCCGTTTTTAAACTCAAAACCCCTGCATGCTTGTTGAACTTTCACCTTCGCTAGTGCTGGTCAAACAGTGACTACTAAACAATGAGCAATGAAATGCTGCATTAATCAACTAATTTTCCATGCAAGGGCGACCTTTTCAAAGTTTATGGTACAGTGACACATTAATCCAACTCCTACGAACTCACGAGAGTGAGAAAACAAATGCAAAAGGTATATTTTCTCTACACAATTTTGCTTCATAATCTATGCTAATGACGTATAACTTTACGTACTTTGCTTAACTAAATTCATTGTGTAGCATTCTTTAAAGATTAAATATTACCATTAAAACAGATATACAGCACTTTATTGTGAGTCCATTTAAATCCTATAAAGATACTTTTAGTCTATGTTTTCAGCATAGAGAACCTTCAAGCACTCTGTTTCCTACATGAGCACTGGATCACATATAAATGCTACTGAGTCAGTTTGCAAATAAAATTCGACCTCTTGAGACCTATAGATGTACAACCAGGGTTGGGTAGGGTTACTTTAACTTGATTACTTTCAATTACAGCTCCCGTGTTATTTTCGATTGTTCTCGATTGTTCTCAGCTCAGGGATGCTGCTGGAAATGTGAATTTCCCTTCGGGGATGAACAAAGTATCTATCTATCTATCTATCTATCTATCTACTTTTGGATTACTCCAATACCAAATATGCTAATTAAAGACAAAAGAAACTAAATATGAATAAAATTACTAAATTTTGTGCAGGCTAACGGAATACATGGAACGGCAAAAATGATGTTGGCAAGCTGTTTGGATTTATTTTCATTTTGTTTCTGTCGCATTTTATGTTAGTTTTGCCGGAGATCAAAGAGATCAAAGCCAGGAGAGAAAGCTTACTACGTGTTGTGAGTCATAATTTTATTCATATTTCTTTTGTCTTTTATTAGCATATTTGGTATTGGAGTAATCCAAAAGTAATTGAAAGTAATCAAGTTAAAGTAACCCTACCCAACCCTGTGTACAACACGGTAAAAGTCACTGTTTCCCGTCAAACACTAAAATCTCCAGGATTCTTCATTTTCCTCATGTTGAGGTTTTTGAGTTTTTCCTTGCCCTCATATACATTTTAGATCAGGGGATGGTGTTATAATAGTTTGTAGTCTGCAATAATCTGTGGTGTGTGCAGCCCTTTAAGACTCCTTGTGATTAAGGGCATCACAGATAAACATTGACTTGACTTGACAGACTCTTGATGCAATACTCCACACAGGCAGAACAAGCACTTACTGAATCAAAGAAGGCAACCATGGTTAGGAGCTGTTTAGGAAATATTGCCTACTTTAGCCATTACATTGTTGATGCATCCATCCATCTGCAAAACTGATTGTGCCGGAAAAGTTGCAGGGATGTGCATACTCTTCCAAAACTCATTTTCCCTCCGTCAAAGGATATCCTGGTAACATGCTGTTTTAGTGTGTGATGTTTATGAGACGTTCAACATATAACACTCCAGATTGCAATGAATGTATTGAAATTGTGTAAATATCGGCCTTAAACCCAAAAATATATTTGAAAATATATTTTCAAATATATAGGATTCAGAATTCATTTCATTTCAAAAATATATTTAATGGTGGCCTACAATACATGAGTAGCAGTTTTAATTGCATCTGCCATTTTTATTGTTGTCTCAATTTTGTCCAATTTTAGTCGCACAGATTCAGGCAGCATTCTATTCATCTTTTTCAGGAAAAGCAATGTAACTGGATGAATCCATACATTGCTATTTTGTCTATGTGCCAACATTAAAAGGACAATAGACAGGATTTAAAGACTATTTTTGTGTCCTATTAATAAGCACATAGATTTGTGTACTAGTTATTGTAAAGGGTGTTTTGGTCTTGCTTTATTTACTCATGTAGAATTGATGTGTTGTTGAAAATGTTTTGTTTTTGTTTGGCAACATTTTCAATGAAAAAGAAAATCCCTCCTCCTAGTTTAAGATACAGTACATGGTATGCTAAGGGCTTTAAGGATCGTTTGAAAAATGAACAAATTGGTAAATCTCAGTGGGATTAGAACTCTGTGTGCAAGGCCATTTGCATATGACTTATTTGTTGTCGGTTTACCTACTGCATAAGTTAATGAACTTCCCAACACTTCAAATTTTCTATGAACTTGTAATATTACAAAAACATATTTGCTACATATCTAAATAGCATTTAAAGGGGAAAGATCAAAAGGTATTTGATGAACCTTTATCTTTGAAAGAACTATTATCCAGTGCAAATAGTTTTTTTTTGTTTTTTTTGGGCATGGCATCAATAGGTCCCATTTTCGCTACATCGATGTCTGAAAAGACATGAAAGTACAAATATTAGAAGTGCAACAAGAAGAAACAGAAGAAGAAAGGCAGCTGTGACAAAAATAACTGAAGTTTCATGGCACGATATCATCTTTTCAAAATAGGCCCGATTTTTAGTCCGTGCACACACTTATGAATTGTACGATGCTGGCATGATTATGAATTAAATACTCTACACTTGTACACTCAGTTACAGTATTGCCCCTCCAGGTGTTTAGTGTTGAATGAATGCGATAAGAATTAGTTTTGTTTTGTGGTTGTACACTCTGCTGACCTTGCATTTTAATGTTAGAATGTTTTGAGGTTGCAACGAACACAAACTCTACCAGCTTGTATTTTGGAATGAGAATATGTCAACATGCTTCTCAGGGAGGCACATGTTTGCTGCTTTTAATTTGATTGTTACATTTAGAATGGTTCACCAATGTTTGACTTGTTATGACTTTATTGCTGTTTGTGATGGACATCGGCTCATGACAACGTTCACTGCGCATGCTTTCTTTGTTGACAACTATTTTCAATGCCTGAAGCCAAGTCAAGTCATGTTTATTTGTACGGCCCTTTATCACAAGAAGTCTCAAAGGGCTGCACAGACCACAGACTATTACAGACTATAGACCATTATTACACCATTCCCTGATCCAAAACCTACATGAGGGCAAGGAAAAATTCAAAACCTCAGCATGAGAAAATGAAGAAAGAGAAGGGACCGCACATGAGGTTATCCCCCTTCGAGGATGACAAGGCTGCAATGTATGTTGCAAGGGCATCAATAAACAATACACAGAAAAATAAGGACTCCGTCTGAAACATAACAAACGTTTCAGACTATTATTCTAGTTAATTCTCCCTTCACAGGGGTAGACAAACTACAGCCTGTGAACTAAATTTGGCCCACCAAAGGAAAATGGTAAAAAGGATAGTATATATAAACTTGGGGAAAAAAAATGTTTTACGGCTGATAAAGTGTCTACCACCATTTAAAAAAAAAAACATTTTTGTGTAATGCTAGGGGTCATCTTTCAAAGGGTTGGCTACATTTTTTCTGACTTGCTTTTTTTAATCATGTCTCATCTCATCTCATCAGCTGCACCGCTTATCCTCAGTAGGGTCGCGGGGATGCTGGAGCCCATCCCAGCAATCATCGGGCAGTGGGCAGGGGACACCCTGGACTGGTTGCCAGTCAATCGCAGGGCACACGGGGACAGACAACTCACTCGCTCAGTCACACCTAGGGACAATTTGGACCGGCCAATTTACCTGAAATGCATGTTTTTGGAATGTGGGAGGAAACCGGAGTGCCCGGAGGAAACCCACGCAAGCACGGGGGGAACATACAAACTCCGCACAGTAAGGCCGGGAGCTGGATTTGAACCCACTTAGGAGGTTCCCACGACCTCAGAACTGTGCCGCACACGCGCTAACCACTGCCCCGCCGTGCTGCCCTTTTTAATCATGTATTTATATTAATTATGAGGATATTTATAAATGTTCATGCAAAAACACTTTACAGATAGCCGTATTGCATTCTGAGTTTTTTTAATTATTATTATTGATTTGAATACTAGGCACAAATACATAAAATATCACACCAATGTTAATTTTTATAAAACGTCGTTGGTCAAAAAATTTGTAGATAGATAGATAGATAGATAGATAGGTTAGATACTTTATACATCCCCGTAGGGAAATTCACACTTCCAGCAGTATCCTTGTGTTGAAAATTAAAATAATAAAATAAAGATATAGAATACAAACATACCCAATATAACGTTTTGCTATAGAGTATTTAAATAGTGCTACGGAAAATACAGTATACACACTGTAATAAAAATAGGGTAATATGCAAATGTGGGGGTGGGGTTTAATGTGGGCTTTTACTCCCCCGGGTGGAGATAAAGAGCCTCATGGCATGAGGAAGAAATGATCTCCTCAGTCTGTCCGTGGAACAAGACTGTGACAGCAGTCTGTCGCTGGAGCTGCTCCTCTGTTTGGAGATGATGCTGTGTAATGGATGTAATAAATTGTCCATGATTGACCGCAGTATACCTTTCTCAAGTTGGAATCCCTACCTAGAAGTCGCCGTCATGTTTGTCTGGTATCTTGCTGCTACGTTGTGCTCTGTGGCACTGATTTTCATAGTCATATAGTGCACACTGGGGCTTTAAAAATTGACACAATACATTACTTTGTTTTAATTCTGACTTTTTGAAAACAACAATTTGATAAAACGGTCTATTGACAAATATAATGTGATATATATTTCAAATATAATGAAATATAATGTGCATGTAGAGATTTGCACATGTTTATTATTCATTATTTGCATGTTGCCACCGCAATTCTAAAAAAAAAAAAAAGGAGACTTCTCTATATTTTCCTTTATTTGAAAGGAGTATCTACAATGGGAAAAAATGCCCAAAAATGGAGTATGTCTTCTTTAAATAGCAGACGATATGAGAAAAATCATATGGGCATTATTTTTATTTTTCATACTGTATTGCCAAGGTATCGAATTTGAGACTTTTTTCTGAAGATTCAAAAAATTAATATTTTTTGTTCCTCTCATTTTTTGACCTAATGCGTCCCGCCACACAAAATATTTTCCAACCCCTGCTCTAATCCACAAAAAAATTAAAAGGATACAATTATTTCAAGTCTTACCTTGAGAAAAACGATTGAGCGTGACTTGGGGCGTAGCGTCGGCGTCCTTTTTTGTTTTCATGATGCGACACCTCCAAAGTCGTCCAAAATATTGTACTGGTTCAGATTAGAGGCCACAAAAAGTTTCAAAGCAATAGCAAAGCTGATGTTGGATGAGCCAGCTACGGACTGTGAGGGTCACAGGTAGGTAGATTGGAGCCAGACACCACCAATAAGTAACACCTTAATGCCCTCTCTGCCAATCACTTTGAGGCGAGAGGTAATAAGGAAGCATTGAGGAAAAACAGGTAGTTGTGAGGGGGGGCGAGGGCACAATAGCCAATGCCTGCTGGCTCTCTTTTGATATTTTAATATCACTTGACGGCTATGCTAATGCACGAGTGCGTTCGAAAGTTGCAACTGAAACAAAATATCAACTAAAATGATACACTGAAAGTAAAGTGTTGTTCAAATTTTTACTGCGGGTGTTTAGTGTCTAGTTATACAAGTTTTTTAGGGGATGTTGTAATTGTGGTCCGTGCAGCCCTTTGAGACTTGTTCTGTTTAAGGACCATGCATATATGACTTGACTTGAAGCGCTGAACATGTCCTTGGGGCAACTGAATAATCAAGTGTGGCATGTCTTTTAAGATGGTTGTGGCAATTTATTTGTTAGAACACAGATATACCAAGAGAAGCCAATCACCCTAATTACATTGTAAGTACTTCTGGTTTAATGTTCCTGTTCAAATCAAGACATCAACCATCTATTTTGACAACCGTAAGATAATAGAAGCCTTTACCGTGCTGAATTTCGGCAGTGTTTTCCCCTTTTATATAATCGTAATGGAAGGATATATTGCCATTCCATCATACTTTTATCACTCCAAAAGGTTTGATTTAAGTCATCAGAAACAACCTCATTTTCTTTTGACATTTACTGCTTTTGTATAATGAAAAATATTGTTTAAGCTTCCTTATTTTTCATGACAGCTCATTAAGGTTAGTGGTAGTTCAGAGTTTGTTTTTTTCCACGAGAATTGATACAAATGATCTACCTTTTCTTGTAATCTGTTACCTATTGTGTCAGCTCCCTCAGACAAAATGAATTAATTTTCCTCGCATTTCCTGCAATGGTGCTAAAGTAGGTGATTCAGATGTGGCCTAATCATCACCACAATGCCACCCTGCTTTTCACGCTGTTTGTGTTCATCCCAAATGAACCACCTTTTGTTAAAAAGCTTCTCATGATTTGCCTGAACTTTTCATTTGAGAATTCTCTTTAATAGTTCATTTCTCAAGGTTGCAGATTTCACATCTCAAAGGCAGAAACATCTCAAAACAAATCAGCCTCTAGGATTGCAGCACTTTTGCATGTGTGTGAGGTGCACAGAGACAAAAAATAAAAAAATTGGTGTAGGCCGTTTGATTCCACTAAAGTTGAAATCTCTATTGTGGGTGCAAAGAAGACAAGACAATGTGTGCAGCCGAAGCTTAACAGCTAAACACAACATGATCTTTGAACTTTTGGAAGCGCTTTCCCCCTGTTATCCAAGGAAGCTTTCTTTAAACCAAAACCTGTAACCCTGACTATATTGTCGCAACCCTGACAATAAAAAAAATGTTAAATGGTGGCTCATAGAGTGAGCAGGTCAGTATCAACTCATTGGCACTAAGGAATTTTATTTTGAGTTTCAAAATGGAAAATTCAGTTAATAACACTGCAAAAATGCATTCGGTCCATTTAGTGTCACTATATTAAAGGAATATTAAAGGTTTGAAGTTGGGCTTTAGCTTGTTATGGAAAAAACTTTACAGTATTACAAATGTACCGTTTATCAAATTGTTCGAATTAGTTATCTGACTCCATTAACCAAACACAAACTTCATTCTCCTAACAATGCATGCTCGTTTCTTCATTTAGGGAAAACTATTGACAAGAGACAAGCATTTCCACACGGGGGCACATGTATTTTCTTAAAGTATTTAACTAAGTGAATTCCATCGAATTTATCCAAATTATTATAGAATTAGTCGTCGTCGAGCCTCCCTCTCATTCTCCCATCTCTCTTCTTCCGTCCACGTCTTTTCAAAAGCCGGCGCGTCGGCCCCCCCCCCATGGGTGGGCCAGGAACTCCCCACGTGGCCCCCACCTAGTCGCCACCTCGTCTGACCGGTGCGCCACGAATGCCCCTTCCATGGGGCGGGTCAGGTTCCAGCTTCACCACCTCCTCGCCGAAAGGCGCCACCACGTCTAAAAAACTCACACCAACAAAGCTTATCAGAACACTTCTCCAAACAATGTCTGTTTTCCAGCTTCACAGGCTCCTCCGGCGTCAGCCCTTGTCCCCGTTATCAAAAGTCCCCAGCCAAAACACTCCACACTTGGAACGGCGCGACCTGTCATCGGACTTCAGCCTCCTCTGTGAAAAATCTTCATTGCATTCAATAACTGTAATTTGTATAAAATTGCACAAAATCCCTTATGGTCAAATAAATAAAATATACAATCCTTTAAGCTCGATAATGTTTTCTGAGTACAGGTAACATTTGATTTACAACCTAATTGGTTCCGACTAACTGGTTGTGAATCTGTTCTAATAGCGCCATCCCCTCAAGAGGCTGTATTGCATTACTGCACTGAGTGTAGTTGTAGATTGCTGTGCCGGCTGTTAAAAAAAAATGTCCGCTGTGCTGCTATGTGCTGCGGTGCCAGACATTGAATTAGAAAGATAAGTCTCTGCCAGGAAAAATGAGCTTCCACAGGTAAAAGCAACTTGCACAAGACTGAACACATCAAGAGACAATGAAATAATGAAAATGTCTCTTAGTGACACAGCAAAGTACAGTAGACTACAGTTCTATGTTAAATGAAAACAGTATTAATTTCTGAATATGATGTTATTGAAAAATTCCAACAAAAAGACATAAAAATATGAAAACAATTGGATTAAGTTCACAAAACTCTCCCGGCTACTTGCAATGGAGCTTTTAGCTGGTTGTCTTGGTGGCTCACAATATTGTCAAGACTTTAATGACATTTTGCAGTCACTGAGGCATGGACTTGATGAGTGACGAACAGTATTCTTCATCAATCTGGTGCCAACTCTCTTTGATTGCAATTGCCAGATCATCTTTGCAAGTCGGAGCCTTACTGTGGACAATTATTTTCAATTTCCACCACAGGTTTTCAATTGGGTTGAGATCTCGGCTATTTTCAGTCCATGATATTGACTGGATGCGTCTTTCTCCATGGAATGCTTTCACAGTTTCTTCTCTGTGGCATGATGCATTGTCATCTTGGAAAATGAGATCATCCCTAAACATTTTTTCAATTGAAGAAATTAGAAAGCTGTCCAAAATGTCCATGTAAACGTGTTCATTTATTGCAAATTTGACCACAGCCATCTCTCCATTGCTTTTGCCTGACTTACAGCCCCATTGTATTGTGGACTGTGGTAATTTTGATGTTCTCTTTGGGCAATCCTCTTTGTAAATCTCACCGGAATGGCACCAAACAAAAGTTTGGGCATCATCCACCCTGTCCAATGCAGATGCTTGACTCATCACTAAAGATAACCTTCATCCAGTCATCCGAAGTCCATGATTGCCTCACTTTAGCCCAATTACAGTCTTGTTTTTTGTGTTTAAGCGTCAACAATGGTTTACTTTTAGACTTCCTATATGAATTTCTCATTTCCATTAGATGATTTTGCACAGTTATTTCACATACAATGACTCCAACATCCCCCATTTCCTCTTCATTGGTCTTGTGCATTTTCTATTTTCAAGACATACGACCTTTAGTTGTTTGTCCTCCTTGGCCTACCAATATACTTGACTTTTACAACTTTCCCATGCTGTTTATACTTGGCCGAAATATTTTTTGATGAAGCTGACTGTGAACAGCCCACATCTTTGGCAACCATACGAGTAGAGTTACCTTTTTCAAGAAGTTTAACGATCCTGTCTATGGTCTGAAGAGACATGAATCTTGTTCGAGCCATGATTCTTGCCAATCTACTAAGTCCAGGAGCCCTCTAAGCTGTAATAACTGCATTGTCTTTAACTGAAGACTAACGGGCAGACTTAATCTAAGCCAGGTGCCCAATCAAGGAAAGGAAATTGACTAAGTGTGTCCTTATTTTCTACTCAAAATGCACTTTTTCCATATTTTTGTTCTAGAATTTAGTGATTCTATATTTATTTCCCTGCACTTGGTCTATAAAAGTAAAATTTACTGACTATTGCAATGATTTTTCTTCATTTATTTGAGCGTTTCTGAATGCCAATATGTTGCACTTTGGAATGACCTTACAAAATAAAATGTCTGAGTGAGGTCTTTCCCAAAACTGGTGATTCCATACTTATTGCTAGGGGTTGTAAGTGGAGGCAATTTGATAAGAGGGGTTATTATGAAAAGGTCACAAGCGCTTTGGTCAGTTAATGAACAACAATCAGGCAATGACTGACCCTGCACAACATCTTCCTCTCGTTGACGTTCCAGCTCTGTCTGAGTATTTAATGCCCATAACAGTGATAGACCTTTTGTGAACTACCTGGGACACAACGAGGGGGTTAGTCCTATGCTACGACGCTAATTGGTGACCTATTTTCTGGTTTAGCAGCAAGGTAACGCTAATAAGATAACTAAGGTCAAGCTAGAGATTGTAGTTGGCTACTTTTGTCTATTTTATACCAAGCCATTGAAAAACAGTTTTAGTTTTTCTAGAATTGATGTCTTACTGGGAACATTATATAAGTGGTTCAGTGGACTAAGTAGGGTTATAGAACCATCTCAGACAGATCTGCATTGCTCATCTAGAACGTTAGGGGGCAGTATTGACATATATGCTGTGATTTATGCCTTCTGTATTTCCTACTACATGGGAGAATATAGGATCAGTGACAATTTGAACAGATGGCATGTGATTGACGGGCGAGTGTCCAGATTGGAGCCTGCCATTCGCCCCTAGTTATCTGGCCTGGGCTCGAGCTCCCAGCATCTCTCAACACAACATACTAACTCAGGGCTTGTAAAAAATTGATGGATTGATGTGATTTAAACAGAATAAGAGATGAGATTCTGCTCTATGGCATTGGGCCGGTGACCATGTGTGGTCAGGAATGCCATATACACCAAAGGTTGGAAACTTGATTGCTGTTATTGATTTTTGTTTTTTCATATACCTGCCATGACATCAACTCATACATTATTTAAAAGTGCAAAAATGGATCAATAGTGCATAACAAACCAGCTTTGTCATGTGATATCCATAATGTTGGGCGTACAAGTTATGATTAAAACTTGTGTGTCGGACTGAAGCATAAGGTACAACTCTGAAGAAGTAGAAGCGCAACAAGGGAACTACTTATTTTGTGTGCATTCTGAACAACATTTTTTGGTTCCTGGCGACCAACTTGTCCAAAATGTCTTCTATAATGGATAAAGACTCTCAGGAGCCTTCGAGGCCACATCCAACCACTGATTAATTACTAAATTGATTGTAGGTTAGTTATAGATACAGTTTTGCTGTAAAAACTGCTTTTATTGAGACAGAAGTTTGTGCACCTTTTTATCCTTAGAATTCACAAACATTTTAGGTCCTCAGTTTACTTTCTGTCTTTGTCATGTCAGTGCTACTGTTCCCTAGCTTTTGCCTACATTTTTTATTAGGGTTGTCCCTATCTGATACTGAATCGGTCCAATTTCAGCCCCAAAAAAAGCAGTATTTTATATTAGCGGTTTCCATCCAAATTTCTCCTGTATGGGCACTTATACAGTATCTCCCTGATTCTGCTCCTCTGGATATACAATGCATAGAGTATATGTTCAAAACAAGTTCTTTTAATTTAATTAGCTTTCTGCGTTAACAATTTAGACCCTAAGTTTGAGAGGTTCATGATGCTAACCTGAATCAACTTGAGGATCCGGAATCGTCCAAATTCTAAATTTAGCCCAATCTCGTTTTAAAGAGAAAACATAAACCACAACTTGTATATTGGATAATATCGGTTATGGAGAATAGTCCGAGCTGGTTTCCCAAATTTATTTCAATAAAATTGTATTCAGACTAGCTAACCTATAAATTGGATCCAGGAACAATATTTATTGGTTATCATATCAGAAATAAGAATTTTCTGTACATCCCGATTTCTTGTTAAAAAACAAACGGATAAAACAAAATAAAGTCAGGATGTAGGACCAGATGTTCGAAATGAGGCCAATTACTCTAGAGATTTGGTTGTGAACCTTACTCCTTTTGCCATAAAAAATTCTGTCTAGATTTTTGTACAAAGAACTGGACCGACGTCGACTGTTCCGGCCGATTATCAGCACCGATATTTGGGAATTTGACGGATATCGGTATCGGCTTTTTCATCAATTAAAACTGGGTAAGAGGAGCAGGCTAGAGCTTTGCTGCGAGCCAAATTATTCTCTCATTCGCTCCTCCCCTCCTCTCCTTGTCTCTTATATCCCCCCACACCTTCTGATTGGGCGAACTGAAACAAAAGCTTTCCGGAATCCACATACTGCAGACTGGAACCAAGCCGCTAATAATATTAAAATTTTAAAAAGTCCGAGTGCCTTGCTAGAAAAGCGCTTGTGTGATTAAGATATAGCGTAAAAAGTGTAGTTGACTTGTTTTAGGGAAGGAGGTTCAGGTAGAGACTGATCAATTATACATTAGTTCGTCAATCAAGCGTATGTGTTTGTTATTGAGTGTGAGCATATAAAGCAAGCTAAAGAAAAAGGCTAAGTGATTAGCTGTTAACATAAGTTCTTCAATTGGACTCTAAAATAGGAGTGCCCATACTTTTCAATTCGCAGGCTCCGTTGGAATTTCCATGCACTTTTAGTTTTAAGTTAATTTAAGTCTTGTTGGTTGTATTGACATATTAATTGATTTTTAAAAAATAATCAGGGAACTATTTAAGTTTCCATGTCCCTTTATGCGAGTTGCTGCTAAGCCTAATTTTATTTTTTTGTATTTTTTTCCTGCACTGTGAGTTTTTGGTTTAAGTAAAGCATTAGTCATGTTAGTTGTGTTGAAATTCTGATTTAATGTTAAGTGTTTCAGGGAGCTATTTAGGTTTCTATGTACTTTTATAAGAGTTGTTGCTAAGCTTAATTTTAGTCCCTCTACTGCTAGTTTTTGGTTAAAGTGAAAGATTAGTCGTGTTAATTGTGTTGAAATTATAATTTATTTACTGTAAAAAAATTCAGAGAGCTATTCAATGTTTTATTTAATTTTAACAAATGTTTGCATTATTAAAAAAAAATTTGCGCCAATTTTTAAGCTTTTACAGTAAATGGATATCGGCTCCAAATATCAGTTATCTGATGCCTCTTAATACCAATAATCGGTATTGGTCCAGGAATACCCATATCGGTCAATCACTACAAAGTACTAATCTCTATCTTTGACTGACTGCAATTCTATTGATTTGCTTTTGTGCTATTTCATGCATGACTATATATTGTAGACTGTTTCTCCAGCTAGCAACTCTGACCTTTCTTTCAAACATGCTAAGAACTGAACATACGTTGAGGAAAAGCACATGGTCAAAGTTGGGGTAAGGTCATGCCTGGGTAGACTAAACTAGGAAAAAAAAACGACATTGCCAATTTATCACCCTCAATTGCACCCCTCGCATGTTTCACAAAGTAGGCGCAATGTTTACTAGGTGCTGATCTGTCCAACATGAGCTTAATTCCCGGTGACACCGTTCTGGAATATCACACATCTGTGCAATGAAGCTGTAGCTCAGTTTTGGATGCTACTTTGGTTTCGCAATCTTTATGTCCTACTCAAAATGTCCACAGACAGTCTGTGAAATACGGTGGCAGATAGTCATTGTAAAAGTGCCTCTGGAGGAGGCCAGCTTAGAAGATTGCCTCCACGGGGGGAATTTCATGCGCCGGGCAATCTCTAGAGCTCCCGCGAGGCTCCGATCCGGGTCTGTGGGGTTCCAGGCCAGTGACTGATTTGCTGTCATCGCTGTCCAGCTGCTACCAGGACATGAAGGTGTGTTGCGCTGCAGATGTTGGCAGCTGTCTCCTGAACCCTTTCGCGTCGTTTTTTGTAACCGTACACCGGTAAACTGAAAACACATGAGCGCATTCATTCACACGTGCAACCAACTAGTTGGTAGGACTTCTCTTCTTGCACGCAAATGAGAGTGCAAGCAAACCTGGCGAAAGGCTAATTTTAATTAGTTTGGAACATCTTGAATGGCTTAAAGCTCCTCAGAATGTGACCGAAACCATTCATCCACCTTCTTTACAGCTTTCTTTCATTAAGGTCAATCTGGAGCCTAAAATCTCAGAATCATGATGTTGACCTACAGGCCAGGAGTCCACCGAGCTGCCTTTAATAAAACAAGCGGGAGTAAAATGAATTATTAAGTAAAAAAAAATCTGATCCACGAAAGCATAGAGCTCTGTGGATTTATGACTCAAGCTTGGTATATTTTATGACATAAAATAATATCTAATTTATTTGTAAAGCCCTTCTCACACAATGAAATTTAATGAAATAAGCAACATATTATACACATTATTATATTGTATATTACATATTTACAATAATAAAAAAGGGTTATGGCTAGTTGAAATTACATTTGTTTTTTACACTTACATCAGTTTTCACAATCATGATTAGCGCACATCAACTTTTGTTCACTAAATGTTGCGTGCGTTCGAGGCAACAACAAAGTTCATAAATAAATACAATTTATATAGTCAGTTTGGGAGATTTTCTAACTTGATTTTGTAGTGGTTTTCCTGCCCCTTTGATAAAAAGAAGTCGGGGTCAGACAATTTATGACATGGGACAATATCCAAGTGGACAAAAAGTCCAAAAGCGCCCGATAATTTCCCTTTTATACTGTACACGTAATAAGAAAAAAATAAATAAACTTTGTTAATTATTTTTTCCATTGCTCTTTTAGAAGAGATTGGAAAAAACACAAAAAGGTAATCTCTATTACCAAAATAGTTATTGATTCCATTTGTTGATATTGATACCAGCTTGGAAGGACCATCAGAGGCACAAAAATAGTATGTCTACGGCTCTGAGTGAGTTAACTGTTTGGTGAAAAAAACTATATTGAATGTATTTGGTAATAAACAGGTAAAGTGAATGTAGACAAATACAGTGCAGCTCAGCCTGGACGTGAGTGGAGACATGCTTATAGGAGTATTTAGAATATTCTATTTTATACTAGATATAATCAGATAAAATTGAAAATGATTGCTGCATTGAAAAGTGGAATTTAAACAACCTCTTCTGAGCTTTTTAATGTGAGTTAAGCCTACAACAAATACAGTTGTTGTTTTTATACCATAGCCCGATTAATTTCACTCTGTTCAAACCGTTACTGTTTCACTTGCCTGGATAATACATTTTCAAAAACAAGAAAAACAATTAAAGTTTGGAGAAGAAGAAGTAAATGGGTTAAACTGCGGCAGCATGATGGCGCAGTGGTTAGCGCGTGTGCGGCACAGTTCTGAGGTCATCCGTGCGGAGTTTGCATGTTCTCCCCGTCCTTGCGTGGGTTTCCTCCGGGCCCTCCGGTTTCCTCCCACATTCCAAAAACATGCATGACTGGTTATTTGGCCGGTCCAAGTTGTCCCTAGGTGTGAATGAATGAGTGAGTTGTCTGTCACTGTGTGCCCTGCAACTGGCTGGGAACCAAGGTGTCCCCTGCCCACTTCCCAAAGATGGCTGGGATGGGCCCCAGCACCCTCTGCGACCCTACTGAGGATAAGCGGTACAGATGATGGATGGATGGGTTCAACTGTTATTAAATCTGTTGCTCAAATGGAAACACCTTTGTTCGTCACGTTTGACAGAATGAAACCCAAACTGAATCAATAATTGATGATTTTCTTGAAAATTACAAAGCATTGCTTTAATGCCGTTACGTAATAATTTTACCAGACGATTCCGGCCTATACTTTGATTGCAATTACAGGTAATCACATTACATTGATTGTTTATAATGAAGATAAATTATTTAAAAGACAATTACACTCGACGGGAGACTTTTTTGTTTGGAAGTTTGACCAGCATGGAACTGATTGTGTTTGAGTGTTTAAAGTTCCGCTGTGTTTGTTTAAGAAGCAGAATTTCTCAAGCTAAAGCGGGCTCATTGTCGAGATGCGTCTACATGCTTCATGTATATCCGCATTTGCATGACTTCACATCTGGAGGTGGAAATTTGCGCTGAACGCTTGTCAAATACTGAAAGAAACACTGTTCTATAAATATTCACTTTTGCATATGTACAAAAGCATGACGAGGCGAAAGAGGATTAGGAGAGCTTTGGTGTTGCAAATTTTACCAGGACTGGGCAGCGTCTTGCACAAAATGCTGGTTGATGCATTTGGATTGAGAGAAAAAGACAAACAACTCTATCGTGTAGTTACAGGCATACAAACAGGAATTTGCTGTTTACACATGCAGTTGTGAGTCATATATTTGACAGAGTTTGTATGATCGAGTAAAGAATGCATTTCGAAGTTCCGACGTCCTTAAGATTTTTTTATTCTTGATAATAGAAACAAAAATCATCCTAATACATAATACATATATGTATGTATATATATATATATATATATATATATATATATATATATATATATATATATATACATACACACACATGTTTTAGTTATGTGATTAAAGTGTACATTCCTGTCGGGACCAGAACAGAGACAGGAACCACTTGGGTACGTTTCTCTCTGTTTTATTGGAATGAAGGGAAAGGATTCTACACGCGATCCGGTGGTCGCGGGGAGCAGGTTGCTCTGAACTTGGAAGTGGTACTTCCATGGCGAGCGATGGCGGTGTCGGGAGTGTAAAAAACAGGTCAGTAGTTGGGACAGGAGAGCAAAAACCGTGGTCGAGATCAGAAAATGGGTCGAAGCCGGGAAACAGACGGGAGCCAAAACAGGAGTGAGTCAGGGTCGAAAAGCTTGCCTAGCATAAACTGAGGTTTGCAGACGGACTGACAAGAGGTGAGAGAAAGACAGGGGTTTAAACAGTGACAGGGAGCCAATCAGAGTCCTATTCAAACCCACTCCTGTCTGTCACCTGTGTTCAGTCCGCTTGCGGATCTCAGTTTACACTAGGCAAGCCTTTTTTTTTACCCTGACTACAAGCTATTTTTTGCTTCTGTCTGTCCCCCGGCTTCGACAGGTTTTTGATCCTGATTACATTTACTCTCCCGTTCCGCCTTTCGACCTTTTTTTGTCCTCGACCACGTCTACTCTCCTTTCCTGACTTATGACTCACTTCCGGCTACGGATCAGTTTTTCCGTTCCTGACACTGCCATCGTTCGCCACGGGAGTCCCACTTCCGCATTCAGAGCGACCTGCTTCCCGCGCAAAGCGATCACCGGATCGTGGGGGGCAACCCTTTCCTTTCTTCCAATAAAACTAAGAGAAATGTAACGCAAGTGGGTCCTGTCTCTGTTCTGGTCTGTATTTATGTTACATATTCAACGCCAATAAAATAAGTTAGAAAATTTGTGTTTTGGGGTGGTTTTTTTTGGTGGAGGAGGTTATAATATGTGTCTTATGTTGTTAATTAATAAATGTATATTAGCTTCATAAGAAACGTAGAGGGGGGAGTCAATTTCAAAGCCCTGGGGTTGGGCGATTTATCGGCCTAGTCCAAATTTTTACTTTTACTATTAATTTTACTATTAATTGGATTTATGCAAAGTAGCAGTTATGAATAAGGGGCTCGGTTGTGCTGCTGACTTTTGAACTTCGTATGAGAAGGCCTAGATCTGATCGTTTGACCTAGTTATAGGCAATTTTTGACAAACTCAAATCAACTAATCCACTTCCATCCAAACAAACTGTTACATTTCTTTACCATTGTTAATCATCCCCCCAACGGGCATCCATGTGTGCTAAAGGGAGGCCACCTCTATTGAATTCGTATTGTCTGTACATTTTGTACGTTGTCAATCAGTGATACAGTAGTAGATATTTCTGGGAGAAATGAGTTCAGTGTTTAACAAAGGTGAACTCTGAAAAACTTCTGTCCTCCTACAATCGTTGACCTGTGATCACATATTCCGGTGGAGTAACAGCAGTAAGAGTCAACATATAGCACATTTGCACCAATTATCAAGTAGATCCATTTCAATTATTTCTTCCACCTTTTCAGATTGGGCAATCTCGTACCAGGGTGGGGTGAAAAATTCACAAGAATTGCAAAGAGTGTTAAAGGTGTGTTGAAACCGTGCAGGTAGAATGATTCCGTGGTAAATAACATGAGGCTTCAACGCCCCAGAGCAACTTTAGATTGTTCTTATTGATCGGTGTTGGATTCAGAGACGCTGCCGGCAAATGGGTATAGAAATAAGAAGCGCAGGTGAAAAGAGTGAATTATAACAAGCGGTTGTTTTTAAATGCATGGAAAACATCGGGTATTGCCAGACTGGATGAAGAAAGAAAGATGCAGTATGTTTTCTTCTGTTGCTTATTGCATTTCAGGATGTTCCTTCCAAGTGCAGATGAGCACTAAAAAACATACGGTATGTACAGTGTTAAATGTTATGAAACCTGACCAAACCTCAGTTGAGTTTTGCTGATTTTAAAATGATCGTCATTTCTTCCCCCTCTTTGAACAAATGTGTATTGCACAAGTTCCCTAAAATGACAAAGCCTAATCGAGAACAGAATGCTAAAATGTGCGTCTTTAGCAACTTTTTATAGTATTTTCAAAGACCCGTGTTAGTTTATTAGAGTCCGAGTGTAGAACTCAACCTATTTTTTATCTCAGTTATTTTTTATTTTATTTTTTTTACGTCAATTGTCTTTAACGGACTGAACATACTCTAAAAGTCGCTAAAACTCTAAAATTCCGACTTATAATGACATGTGAAAATGAACATATAGTTTTCCTGTATTTTTCACAGGTGTTGCGGTAGTCAAAACCCGCGAAGTAGAAACATTTTTTTATTAGATATCAGTAACATATAATATACAGTGGTACCCCTACTTTAGAATATCTCTACATACGAAATTTTAGGTTACGTAGTACCTGAACAGGAACATATTGCCTCTAGTTTTAGGATATAAAGTCAAAAATTCAGTACAGTCCGCGCTGTAATAAACCCCTCACAGAGTCTCCCGAGCCTGTCAACCCAAGCACGCACGTATGCTCGCAGCATGCTCTTAGTGTCACCGTCTCAGTTCAGAGTTAAGAGACCAACTAACTCAAGTCCAAAATATCCCAAACCACACAGGTATGTTAAGTTATTTTTTTCCACCAGTCAAATGTAAATATTTAAATGAGTGATGGTATCTTTCAACCTCAGATGATGAAAAGCAGACCAAATTTGTTCAAATATTGAACTATTGCTTCAATTACTTTCATCTGTAAACTCACCCCAAAAAACATTCCACTTACCGCAGCTCTCAACCATCCGCCTCCGCTCTAACAGTCCTTACCTCGGTTGCTCTCTCCCCCACGCCTCCGACTCCCCACTAATCCCATTTCCTAACCTTAACTCCAAGCAGCCATCACTTTCAGGAGTCTTAACACTATATGGTACTGCAATTAAAATGAGCAATATATTCAGTAAAAATTGATTATTCTGAACAGACCTTCCGCACAACTGCAACTCAAAAGTTTCACATTTTACACACTATTTTAGACAAGAGGTCGAAGACCCAAAATGTTGAAAGAGCCATATTGGACCCCCAAAACAACAGGAAGGAAAATGTGTCTGGGGCTGCAAAAAGTTAAAAGCCTTATATAAGCATTCTAGTTAATTCAACACACTATATTGGCCATGAAGCGCATCCTGTGGAGAATGATGCACCACGTGACTACTCGTTGTAGGATACCGCCTCAAGTTTAACTTCTTTGAAATGTTCAGGGTTGGGTAGGGTTACTTTAACTGGATTACTTTCAATTACTTTTGGATTACTACAATACCAAATATGCTAATAAAAGACAAAAGAAACTAAATATGAATAAAATGACTAAATTTTGTGCAGGCTTGGGGAGTAATGGAATACATGGAACGGCAAAAATGATGTTGGCAAGCTGTTTGGATTGATATTCATTTTGTTTCTGTCGCATTTTATGTTAGTTTGGCCGGAGATCAAAGCGATCAAAGCCAGGAGAGAAAGCTTACCACGTGTTGTGAGTCATCATTTTATTCATATTTAGTTTCCTTTGTCTTTTATTAGCATATTTGGTATTGGAGTAATCCAAAAGTAATTGAAAGAAATCAAGTTAAAGTAACCCTACCCAACCCTGAAATGATTGATGAATTACAGTGTGTTTCATTGTTTTGATAACATTAAATAAATGTATTAAAGTAAATAATTTTTAATGTCATTTTTATTTTTAAGGATTCGAAAAAACAACGAAATGGAAAATGCATAACGTGCCCCTTATCTGGGCAACAAAAAGAGTGCAATAAAATGCAGCATGCTTTTGTTAAAATAAAACAGCAGCCTTTTAAATAAGGTCAAATAACTAAAATAGAATTAATACAATTTTAAATTGATTTCTGTGCAAATGTCAAACAAGTCAGTGCATAGGTAAAACACAACAGCATATATTTTTGTCTCTCTTTTGATAGCAAACCAACAAACTCATCTTTGTGTCACGACCAGAACGGAAACAGGACCCACTCGCGTAACGTTTCTCAGTTTTATTGGGAAGAAGGGAAAGGATTGCACACACGATACGATCTGGTCGCAAAGAGCAGGTTGCTCAGACGCGAAATTGGTATCTCCGTGGCGAGTGATGGTGGTGTCGGGAACCGAAAAAACGGGTCAGTAGCGGGGATAGAAGAGCAAAAACATGATCGGGATCGGAAACAAGTCGAAAGCCAGGAAAGGAGAGTAGACGTGGTCGAGATCAAAAACGGATCGTTATTCGGGGCGGGAGAACAGACATGGTCGAGATCAAAACAGGTCATAATTCGGGACGGGAGAGCAGACGTGCTCTAGCTCAAAACAGATGGTAATGGGAAACTAACAGGAGCAAAAAACAGGTCAGGTGAAAAAGGGCTTGCCGTGTAAAAACAGAGATTCGCAGACGGACCGACAAAAGGGTTACTGACAGGACCGAGTTTAGATACTGACATGGAGCCAATCTGTCAACAAGCTGCAGCTCGCGCCACGCGGGCGGGGCCAATTGGGCGCCATGGCAACCGTGACGCTTTGGGCATGATCAACAAAACTCGGGTAATATCCCTGAGTGTATTTCAAAATATGTATCGACGGAAATCAGAAATCACCTAATAAAAACAGCTACTTTGTTACTAAATAAGCGCTTATTACAGGATTGCGTTCTTACACATTTAATGTAGGGAGAGGTTGAGTTACATTGTAACACTGCCCCATTTAAAAGTAGGGGAGCTTGCTCTAACACAGAAAAGGCGGGAGACGGGAAAACAAGCGAAGGAGAAATGCGCCGGAATTGGTATTGCATCTAAGTGCTCCAGGCAGGGGTTCAAGCCTCAGAGCAACGACTTCACGTCACAATATATGAGTTTGCTGTGTTCGAGGCGAAAATCTGTATCCCGTCTCATTGAAACCCGATACCAGTGAGAGAGCGTCAGTCAAAGCAGTCACTTCCCACTTGCGAACTCTTCCTTCTCGTCTCGTACTCTCTTAGATAAAACCCCTCATTGAAATGTAACATTTATTCTATGCAGCATTGGAAAACCTTAGTATGTGTCATGTCTGTCCTCTTACTGAAACGATATTTCCAGAAAAATA
The DNA here is from genome assembly GCF_059441175.1 of Urocampus carinirostris. NCBI lineage: Eukaryota > Metazoa > Chordata > Actinopteri > Syngnathiformes > Syngnathidae > Urocampus > Urocampus carinirostris. The sequence continues at coordinate 33,435,036 of NC_142357.1, read as the reverse complement.
TACATCTTCCCCGTTATTTTTCAATTTCTAAACTTTTTTGGAAAAGCCCAGGGAGCCACTCGGCAAGGCTAAAGAGCCACATGCATCTTACACCGGCCATTTTGGAAGAAGCAAATAGAATAATAAGTAATATTAAAATAAGTCCTGAAAATTCTGGATTACAAGCCGCTATTTTTTGCTACACTTGGGCTATAAATAAAGCACAGGCTATGTATAAAACAAAGCGGGTAAGTCTGGAAATATGTTTTGCGCCCTTTGAGAGAACTTGTTCCACGTTTTTCCCGACATTATCACAGGAGCCAAACAGAGGTTTGACAGTACTTTAATGAATATTGACAATCTACTCACGATAATTCAACTTTTTCACCCACAAATCACGTCCTCGTTTTATACTTCCAAATTGAACAGTAGTGGAAGTTATCCTTCTTTAACGCTTTTGAAAGATATGTCTATTTTAGATAGCTGAAGTTTACTTTCACCCTTGAGGAACGATTAGAAACAAATGTCCAAAAACAACCAATGACAACTCAAAGACACGACTTCCACGTCTGTGTTGCAATCTGGCATTATTCTCAGTGCAGTTGCCCTGGCGCTGTCGTCACATTTCACGCAACGCAGTCCTTATTTTTGTTTTCTTTCAGCACAGTCGTGAATATGTTCTCATCTTTGTATTTGCCATCTTAAACGGTCACATGATGCGAAAACAGGTGATCTTAACAACTCTGAGCGGAACTGAAAAATGACAGAGCTTAAAAACGTGTCAGTTGTGCGTGGGCACAACACCGTTTCCGTTCAGCAGCCAAAGGCATCGACGCCAAATTCCCCACGCAGTTGGCGTCAGGTGCTTGTCGGGCTTCAAATGTAAAAAAATGGACCTACATTTTTTAATTTTCATAGCTGTTTAAGCCTGCGGCTTTGAATTCGGTGCAGGTTGTACAAAGAAAAAATTGTTCTTAAATTTGATCATTCAGCTTTTAATCAGCTGCAAAGGGGCATTCAGCACTTCCTGGACCTGTTTCCAGCCAGACGCAAGTCATATAGAAATAGACGACTATTTTGGCTTGCCAGTCAACCTGCCATGAACGTTTTGGTACATGTGAAGAAACCGGCGTGCCAGGAGAAGACCCACACAGGCATGGGGAGAACATGCAAAGTCCACACAGGGAGGCCAGTAGCTGAACTCAGGACCTCTATGAGGCAGACATACAACCAGTCATCCACCATGCTGCCTCTGCATGACAAATTATGATTACATAAGAGGGTCAAATTTGTTTTGATTGTCAGTGGACTTGCTGTTATTTTCCAAATACTTCGCAAGGAACACAATACCTTTGAGTTGATAAGTTTCTTTATTTGAAGAAAATGAGTTCCCGGAACAGAAAATACTTTGACAGACTCTTTACACATCTGTTATATCTCACTTTGTGTGTTCACGTTGGCAAAGCTTCAAAAGGCAAGCCACTTTGCTCGCGTCTGCAGTGTGTACTTTCACTTTGAGAACGTGGAGGTTATTACACTCACAATCACTTTTTTTGTATAGCAGCCAGAGGTCGAAAGGAATTGTCTTTGGAGAATTGGCTGATAATTCCCTTTTAAGAGCAAGGGCATGTTTTATACTGTAGCTCCAGAGCTAACAAATAAAGTGAGCGTTTGACAAATGGCGGTGGAGAGCATGATTGTGGTGTCAAGGTTTGTCTTATGCACTCCGGGCCGGACGCTGCTGCAGGACACCGAAGAATCAGGGCATCTGTCGGCCACGTCGGAGTAAAATGTTGCTCCATTGTCTTTCCGCCTTGCCCCCACCCACTTTTCTCCCCTAGTATTGATTAGAAATAATGGTCCTCTCGCAGTCACTTGAGGGGTAGTGCTGTTAAAGGGCCACGTGCTCTCCCCTCCTCACACACGGACTCACAATAAGAGCTTCTGTCGGTATCCTCATCTACGTATCGTACATATATAAATACGTCGCTGGATAACTGAGAGTTAAGTCAGTCTTTACCCCAGGTTTGCCATTTCTCCATCATAGCAACAACTACAGTATATACAACTGTACACTTGTGTCCGTTCAGGTTCCGACTACCTAGACACGAAAATAGAAATGGAATTGCTGTACAAGGGAGGCGAGAGTAGCTGCACACTTGGTCGATCCATCCTCCGTAGCCGGTGGGGAATGCTTCCCTACGGGTTTTAGTGTCCGCTGTCCAGCAAGGCAAAGGACAGCAGGCTGATGGCTACTGGAGGCAGGAGCCCAAGAGGGGACACGGAATTTGGGAGGCTGTTGGACGGCAGAGAAGACTGGCCCACCAGGAGTTCATTTCCCATGGCCTAATGGGGAGCACAAACAAATTAAAGATTACATTTTATCCAAGATTAACCTATTGAAATACCTAAGAGTGATACAAAATGTAGCTTAAATAAGGCAAGCATGTTCTCCTCATATGAAGATTTTGCCAGGCCGCCAGGGTTTAATTGCTCCCGCCAGAGTCTCATAATCTTGTATTCTTACAAAATTGAATAACTTTTAAAAAAAATATGTACTGTAAATGCAAAGTTTCATCAAAATAGCTTTTAGATTTCTCGTTATATGAATGATCGCTCACACCAGAATGTCATTGGTTGTTGCTGTGTTTTACCTGCAACTGCCTGCCTTGTGATTAGACGGCTGGGTAAAATGTGACGTTGTCGAGTGTCGCATTTTTAAATTCTTGGCGATTAGATAAGATGGTTTAGCCCCAAGCTTTCGGTGCAGAAATGCTGCCCAATGCTTCGTTGCACTGCTGGCATTTTTTAACAGTGTAAAAATGCGGCCCTCATATCAGTAATTTGGTATATTTACTATAAATAGTACAACACTATTTATTTTCAGTCTAATTAGATGTTGAGCACATTTTTCTCATTAATCTCCTGTCTCGTTTACCATGCGTTGTGGGTATGATCTGTTCGCTGTATCATTGCCTTTCATACCTATTGTATTAATGATTACAGAGTTTGCAAGGGCACACATTCATTATAGATCTTGTTTTTATAATTTTGCTCTAAAAATGCACCAGATAGATGTGTTTGAATTTAAAAAGCACATAATTTTCTTCCGTCGTAACATCCCCGGAACCCATCAAGATTGTCCACCTACCAAAGTCTCACAAAATTGGGAAACACTGAGTTGGGAACAGTGTTCGGACTAACACTGTTATAAATAAAGTTTTTGAGCAATGGCGTTATTATTTCAGGATCAGGGTAATCTAACAAATTATTTTTTCCGCCGTTATGGTTAAAAGTGGTGCGTTACTGTTGCTGCAAAACACAAACGGCGGCGTTCCCGGCACACCTGACGCCGCCTTCAGGAGCGCAGCTTTCCACTCTCCTTAGAGTTGTTTACGTCACATCTTTTGGGTCATGTCAATATAGCGACTACCATAAAGTTAAATAGCAATTATAAATACAGTATTTACTAACCCGCAGAAAGAAAAAGCAAATGAGGGCTGAGTAGTGTAAATTGGGAGCACTGATTTGACAGCACCCGACTCCTCTTATGACTTATGACACTTTTTTCTATATATTTAATAATATTGGATATATATTTCCTGTGGTTTACATTTTTTACCTTTTTTCTTTTTTTCCTCTCTTTTTCCCTTTTTCATTGTATTTTAATTTTTGCTTCTTTTCTTCTATTTTTGCCTTTTCTTTTTCATTTTTCGCCCTTTCTAAGTCATTCTGTGTACAATGTAACATAATGTTTGGTAATGTATGTATCAAAGCAACTAAAACAACCTGAAGAGCAGTTTGGGTATTGAAAGAGTCGGCTCTTTTTAGTAAGCCAAGCCAAAAATGCTGGTTCTCTATAAACAGTCGCAATTGCCATTTTTACTCCTAAACTCTGGTCAAGGACAGTAACAGAAATGGTTACTTTCCCTGGTAACAAGTTACTTTTACTATAGAGTTATTTAGGTACCAACTCAGCTACTTTTTGGAAGAAGTATTGGGTAACTATAACAATGAACTAGTCGGGAATAAAGGGCCACAGGTGGTAGAAAAACTATAGTAGTTATCGTATTTTTCGTTTTTTCTCTGTCTTTTTTTTAATGTTGCCAAATAACCATACCACTGATAATGGAACCAAGGGTAAAATTAATATCACGAGTGGGATACTTTGAAATATGGTCTCATGCTGAATACCGGTTTAAGTCTTTCTTTTCTGTCATTAGGATGAACGATGCATTTATATGTTGTCACACTTGAGACTATTCTATATAGTCTTAGTCAACAAAACCTGTTTTTGTGTCTAGTTTTGGTTTTAAAGCGAATCTATGAAATTAGCACCTGTCTTTGAGACTATATTAAGAAGTTATTAGTCCACCTTTTTTGGCTGTGCTTTAAAACAGCATCAGATTATTTCCTCAACTGAGGCAAAATGGAAGCAGGTTTACATTTATCCATCTGGTTCAGTTCAGCTACTCCCTCTCAGTCCCTGTAAAATAATGTTTAGGTTTTGATTATTTTTGTCTCATTACTTGTGAACTGTTTTTAAAACAAAACCGTGGGATTCTCAAGTTCCCCTCGGGGCTAACAAGCATTCACTGGCGCAATAGACATTATTCCAAGCAGAAAGAAAATGTGAGTAATGGCAAGCGGAAGACAACACACCTGTGTGGGTATTTTAGTATCCAGAATGTACCCCCTTGTTTGTATGCTTTCTGGCGAGGAAGTACTGCTCCTGTTTTCTCTGCTGCGGGGCGCGGGGCTTAAAGTATCGGACTGGCCCGCCGTTGGCTGTTGGTCGGATTCACTTCCAAACGCCATTAAGGCATTCCCTGTTGTAGGAAAGACACGACAGGACATGAACTGAAACTGCAACCACACTTTAAATGTGTTATACTTTGGTTGAGTAAGGCATTTTTAGGTTGTTTTAATCGTAGATAGGCATTTTAAAATAATATCGTTGTCAAAAACGATTGCCCTTGAACAATCCTATAAAATGTGCCTTAAATCCCAATCCAAGACATACCTAAAGAGAATATGATCTCTTAAGGTTACACTCTGAAGTTTTGTCCCAATCTCAAAAAAACCCTGCAAGTACTCCTAACTCTGAGTAATCCAAGGTGTAGCACATGGAAATGAAAGGTTTTTATTTTCATCTGAATGTTTCTTGCAACCACGTGCCTGCTAAAACATGGGCCTCTTAGCTGAAACACAGCTGGGACAATCGCATGAAGCCGTACCTGGTCCCAGGTCATATTTGATCACAACCTGGAAAACTAAATATTGTATTTTACACATTTTTCTAAGGGTATGTCGAAGCGTAGCTAAAAGTGGCCATTTGACCAAATTACAACTCTAAAACCTCTGCAACTGTGTGTTTTATTTTGGCAAATATTTAGACATTGTGAAAGAGTAGTAAATGTTTGACTAATCTTTCCAGAGGTCAGTCACTGATTGTGCACACATGCGTTTAATAATCTCGTGTTAAAATGGGTTCCATTACGCACATTTACTTTCGGCTCTGATTTGAATACACATTGTAAATATCAATACATTTATTTTAGGAATTTCATTGGATAACCAGTATGTCAATCATAATTTGAATTAGTCACTACTGGATGAATAATATAGAAGCCATAGTAGGTCATGTATTTTTTCTCAATACAGGCTGTGGCAGGCTAAGGACTGCTTGCAATTGGTCGAGAATGGTGTCAATCAAAATTTCATAGGCTAACGGCCATATTGGAAATTATTTCATGATTCATTTTTATTTTTAAAAGGAAACTATAGGGCAAAACAGCAGGATTACAACAAGGAACATCAAACGATGCAGAAATGCTTTTAGGCAGACTTTTTTTTTAATCTGTTGGCATTATCCTTTGTCTTGGAACAAATATTTTGCTTTTACTGGACTGTCCTAAATCTAATAAGACCATGCATGCAGAAAATCGTTTCATGAGCTGATTATTAGAGCACATTATTTCTGTGATCAGCACATTTTGAAATGGTCATCATATCCAAGAGCTTAAGCTTTCCAATGATCTTTGACATGAGAAGACACGTCTTTGTTTATCAACAGTCTGACGCCCCGCCGTCGGACCGCTGAGTCTTTAAACTACAGCTGTAATTTTCTAATGTAGCTTATATCAGGACTGTGAATTGCAATAGACCCGAAATCCAGAATTAGGTTTTTAAAAAAGCAAACATAGGCTGCACTTGAATATATGGTGACTGTGGCTTTCACAGACTTAGCCCAAAGCCAATTCCCCCTCCGATCCCAGGTCATGGTCATACCACCAAAAGCTTTTAATATTTTCTGTCCTGCTAGAACCTTTAAAAAAGGGTTTCATGTAGGTCAAAGGTGCTGTTTGGAATTTGGATTTTTTTTAACTTTCTAACACCATCTTCTGGCTTAAGTCATCATTGCAGGCTCTGTCAAAATCCTTTTGTGGCACCTTCAAGTACGTGCATTCATTAGAATCGCTCGAATAAACTCATTTTTGGGGTTTGGGTTGGCACCTGGACTGTATTTGAAACATATATTTTCTTACTTTCACCATTTTCATGCCGGGACAAGCATTAAATCATTCTCCACCCCTTTCCTCCCACGTCCCTCCGTTCCTGCTTTTTAATGTGTTGAGTGTCCCGAACGGTGTTGCTAAAGGAAGATAAAACAGATAGGCGCGGTGAAAAAAAAGGCTCTTTGAACTCAGTTTGGGCATTTTTAACACATCCTTGATAGTTAAAATATTCTACTTTCACCGTTTTGAGGACACCTCAAACGAAGCACCTCACAGTAGGTTACAGGCTTTGTACGTGTGCTTGAAATCCTTGAAAATGCTTGAATATTAATGTTGTGTTTTAAAGATTCGAAAGGTGCTTAGATTTTGGTGAAGAGCTTGCAAATGCTTACAATTGTTGCCATGTTTTACAGCATTCTGTCTTTATCAGCCACGCATTAATAGAAGAAGAAAAAACAAGTCTAATTAAAAATCACACCGACATGCCTACTCAGGTTACTTCGCTTTGCCATTGCATTTTTTTTCTTCCCTCGTGGCTGACGGCATTTGGCATTAGTTTGTATTGCGTTGTCATGTGAAGCATCATCAGGACAGATGTATCAAACCAAGATGCCGAGTAATTGAGAAATTTAAAAATTGGCTTTAAAGGTCTTGAATTAGGCAATGAAAAATGTGTGCATACCCTGAGGTTAACTAATATCTGCAAATAATGTTCGCAGTGCCAATTTTTTGCGTCGTTCCTTCTTCCTGAAACTTAAAACGACTTCCAGGTTTGCCGTAGAAAGGACAGCAAATACTGTAATCATTACCATGTGTAAGATTAGTTCGCCCTTTTGTCAGGACCAGAATGGAAACAGGACCCACTTGGGTGAGATTTCCCACAAGTTTTATTGAAAGAGAGGTGAGGGCTGCGCCCACGATCCGGTGTTCGCTGGGCGCAGGAAGCAAGTCGCTCTCGTACTTGGATTGTGGTCCGAACACAGAAGTGTATCTTCCGTAGTGAGAGATGGCGGTGTCAGGGGCGGAAAACTGGTCGTTAGCCAGGACTGGGAGAGCAAGACGTGATTGGGGTCAGAGACGAGTGGTAAGCCAGAACAGGAGAGTAGATGTGGTCGGGAACAAAACGGGTTTGTAAGCCGGGACAGGAGAGCAGACATGTTCAGGATCCAAACAGATCGTAGCGGGAAACAAACGGGAGCAAAAACGGGACAGGCGAGAGTCAGGGTCAAAAAAAGGCTAGCCTAGTATACACGGAGATTCGCAGATGGACTGACAACAGGGGGTGACAGGACAGGGTTCAAATGGTGACAGGGAGCCAATCAGAACCCTAATCATTTGTCCAACGTAGACTATATATAAAACCGTACCAAAACTCTTCAAAAGTGAAACGTCATCAACACATTTGTAGTGACCTCGTGTCTACTGGGACTTGTAAATAAATAACTGTGTGAAGTTTTTCTTACGGAATCAATTTATTTTAGCTGGGATTGTTTACATATGAATCACTTTTCCTTCCAGTCAGGCAGTGTTTGGGGTAGGCCTTCCTTTTTTCCCCTGCAAGGCGATAGGATCCTGTTTTTATGAGGAAGGTATTTACTTATATTATGTAGATGATTGGTATTTTAGGGCATGGGGTTTCTGCTTAAGTGACTGATATTCATTCGGATATGGAGTTCGGACTTTACTGGCAGCGGATCGACAGAAAAAAAGCTACGAAAATAAGCATCAGTATTCGCTCGAAGCTGCCGCACTTGCACCTGCATCTCCACATCGGCCTCATTAACTCATAGAAGCTTCTGACATGGCCAAACAACTCAGAGACTCTCTCTGTATCTTTTCTAGGCATCAGGCCCAAGAGAGCTCCTCTCATTTGCCACGTCGAATCGGGTGAGCAGTCGGGTGAGTCTTGAAAATGATTTTGCTATCAGGGAGCAGCGGTGCTTCGTAACAATTGGCAAGGCGCCATTACTTTTGGCAGGTGCAAGTTGCAAAGCTGCCTCCTGCAAGAACTCATCAACACCTGCGAAACTAGTGTGAATACTGTTACAGAAACCGGTGACAAAATAATGCCAGGTTGTTTTACAAAGTTTCCTTTTCTTGCAACAAATCGTGGGGAAATGGGCGATTATTGAGATGGATATGAGATATCTCTCTCTCACTCTCACTCTTTATCTTCCTCTCTCTCTTACCCTCTCTCTGTCTCTCTCCCTACGCCCTCTTTGTCTCTACCTCTCTCATTCTCTCACGCTGCCCCCCTGTACCACCCCTTTTCTCTCTCTGTCTCTCTCTTACTCCCTCTCACCCTCTTCCTATATCTACCCCTCTCTCTATATCTTTCTCCATCTACCTCTATCTCTCTCTCACCCTGCCCCCATCTCAACAACTCCGAAAAGTTGCCTGCCCAGCCATAAAGTTGCCTGCCCCATTTTTCACAACTTGAAACACAATAAGACGATTCATCGCAGGAAAAGATCATTGTTGCAAAGTATTAAGGATTGATAATCAGAATATATAACAGAACAACACTTTAATATCAAGTTTATTATAAATCTACTTATAGCATTGATTGCATGTATATGACATCGCTGTTTTCCATCTGCCGTCAGCTTGTACCTGTATTTACTCATCTTCATTCATGCAATGTTTGCGTTGCGTCGTCTGCTACAAGCCACGTGAACTCCTCTTTCCACGATGCTTTTTATGTACGTTTACGTTTTGTAGCGTCATACATTTTGTTAGCTTCTTTTGAATCTTTCTTCTGGGGCTGAGGTTTTTGCTTGATTCCTAACCACTTTCTTTGTGTTCTCTGTGCGTCTACTTTGTAAAATGATATGCAAGTGTGCGACCTTATAACGCTCAGAAAAGTCCGGAAGCACCAAGTTATTCGATGCAGGCTTCTGATCGGCTGCCGAGTATGCAAACTGCTAAAAACGAACCGAAATTCTGGAAATTCCAAACAGAACGAAGATTTCGAAATCGTAATAAAGCAAACGTTTGATTTGAAAACAAATCTTTTGATTTTTTTTTTCTTGAAAAAGTTGTCGGCCACCCAGGCGTTTTGTAAGTTGTACGCCCGACGTAAAAATCTGAAATATTGAACTTTAGTCGATGTTTTTTGTTACTTTTCTCTATTTATTTGGATTATATAACTTGGGGAAAGTGTTTTCAAATGTCATATCTTAAAAAATAGCGATAAGTGTAGAAAAAAAAAATATTTCATGATTTTTTAGGTTTTTTGTCTAGAACGTTGCGACTCGCGACGTATTTCGGCAGAGCCACGTTTTGCTAGACTTCAATTTAAACATCAAAAAGCTCTTAATTTGATTTCCAATCCCACCTTCTACTTAGATGTTATTTGCAACAGTGTGGCGCAAACAGTGTGAGGTAAATGAGGAAGACTAAAACTCGCCGGATATTTAATTATGTCTGCACCAGAGAAAGAAGAGGGCGGGTGGGGAGTTTGATTAAAAATGCACCGGCATTTCAGCACAGTGGCACACATCTGTCCACGTCATCCCGTGGGCTCCATCCCACGACAACAGCGCTCGGATTTTCTGCGTCATCTTGTCTGGATGCATACCAGCTCAAGTTATTAAATTGACTCTCTCTGTTGAGTCAACATTATATATTTTAATTCCAGGAGAGTTTTTTTTAAGCTAGCTGTAAATGTCAACAACTTCTATTGAGATTTGTTTAATAACTGTTGAAATATAGAATACGGATGAAGGCATAGGGGTCTTCATCAGATCCAAATAATAAAATTAAGATGAAACCATAAAAATAATATACTCCTAATTGTAATATTTTAAAGCAGGGGTCCCTAAACATTTTTTTAGTCGTGGTACCAGAGACAAATGTTAATTTTTTTTCGCATTTCACATTTTACTATGACAATAAATTCTGTTCTTCTATTTTATCCAAAGCATTGCAAGTGACAAATTTATTGTCATTGTAACATGTGAAATGCACATTAAAATTAACCTTTGTCATAGGTACCGTGACTAAAGATAACGTGATAATGGAATACAACCCAATGCCTTTTCATATGTGTATTCATAAATAAATGACGACAACGACGACATGTCATCTTTATCCTTGGCAGTCCAGTGTTAAAAGTTTGGCTGCGATCCGGGTTTGAATCCGGTTACAACAAAAGATACTCATCCAGACTTTGATTTATTTTTTATCATGAGTTCTCTCTCTACCGCTAACCAGCACCAATTATCTCCCTGCTCTGTCACTTAACCCTGATCTGTTCCACCTGTCTGTTCTCGTTTACCACTAACTATTTTGAATTCCCTGCCAATCAAGCTCTGTATTTAAAGCCTTGCCTTACAGCCTACCTTTGTCAGATCGTCTGCAAAGCCTACACCCGGAACCTGTGTGTCTACTCTTCTGACTCTGAACCTTGCCCGTTTGACACTTCTGCCTTCTCTTCTGCGACGGTCTTCCAGACTCGTGTTTTACCTCCTCCAAGACCTCCAACACCAACTTTGTTGCTCGGTTTCCTCTTCTTTCCATCTTTCAAGCCATCTTCCTTAAAGGTAGTCCTTAATCTCCACTTCAAGATTTCTCTTCACTCCAAGACCCTCTCTCCCGTTTCCCCAATCCCTAAATCAACTTTATTAAAGTGACGCAATTGTGGTCCTCGTCTATCTGATCCGTGACATTTTTTAAGTTATAAAAGAATGTGCGTCAAAATTCTCTTTGGTATTGTTTAGGGCAGGGAGGACAACTTTTCTCTAGGGTTGGATCTAGACTTTCTTGTCTTTAGGCGGGCCGAATCCGTAAACATAATTTCAACTCAAAATATTTGGCTTTGATTTTCGTTCAGCCTACTCTCGTAGCCATCCACCCTTTATCTGCACCGTTCATCCTCACTAGGGCCGCGGGAACTTTAGTAGGCTGCATATTATACGCACAGATGACAAGGAATCTTTTCCATGCACAACACATTTGTTCACAATTGACACAAAGAAAATATGTTTGCTATTGAATGTGTTAAATGGTTTATTTTGACTGTTGAGTGAATGCAGTTTTACATCTGAACCAACTCAACACTCTGCATTTATTCCCCCCAAAAACATCATAAGTTTTGATAGAAATGACCTACAGACTTTTTTTTGACTTACTCAGAAATTTATGGCAGGGTGGATACACCCCAGGGGCTGTATGTTTGACATGCCTGTTTTAGGGGGACGGACCAAATGTGGAGGCGAGCCGTATCCAGCTCGCGATTGTAGTTTGGGGACTGTTAGAAAGTATCAAATATGACTACCATATATTTAATTTAAGGTGTAAAAAATATTTCATTTTTGCTTTCAAACCCGCCAAACGGATGAATGGTGCTTAGAGGTCTACTTACGGAGACAGATGTTGTCAGTGAAGTCATCCAGAAAGTCTTGGCATTCTTGCTTCTGGTTGCCACTGTTGGAGCAGGAGCACCACGGGGCCACGCTGGAAGTCGCGTTGTCCACGTAGTTTGGTGTGATCGTGCTACCTGTGGACGAAAGCCGCCTTCTTTAAAAAATATTTAAATGACTCATTTATTTTTAAAACTCTCCTAAGCACCGACCCCTTGTAAAATGTATGTACTATAGTGTGCTTTTTTTCCACTTTTAAGTTAATCCCCAATTTTGGAAAATGCAAGATGTGAGGAAATAGTACAATATTTTAATATAAAATTCCATTAGTACATTCCAATTAATTTCCAAAATGCGTCATTTTGAAAACAGCATGTCTTTGTCATCCTGAGCTGTGATCTCATCGGAGGAACACTAGCACCCTAGCTAGTCACTCACTATATTGTTTTACGTGTTAATTAGTTGAAGACTTAAGTGTTTTTGAAAAATTTTGTGGAGAATGCCTAGGCGTTGTGTCATAGTTGGATGCAGTAATGGTGCACCAAAGGGTAAGAAGCTAAAAAAGGGCCTAACTGACAAGAAAAATACACCGCCAACACCGAGCTAACTGGGCCTGTCAATGAAATGGGGCTGCTGCCTTGGCGAAAAAAACGTCACTATCTCTGACCAAAACAAAGAAAAGCTACGGCAATAAACTCAAAGCCAACTGGTAATAAAACAAGGCACACGGCAAAACCAGCGCTAACGCCAGGCTCGATGGTTCAAACAACACGTTTTGGGCAGCCAACGAGTGCCAACCCAGAGCAATCAAAACAGGAAAGCCCTCGGCAGCCTTGACGCTAATTAAGAACTAGCAGCACAAAATTATACCAACTGCGACACGTTTCAATAACCAAAAGCTACAAATGCCTAAATAATAGCAGGAATAAGCAGTATGCAATCGTTGTTCACTACAAGCACCGACAATAGTTTGTTTTGGAGCTTGCTTCATACGTTGTGTTAATGGGATTCACCATTTTGAAAGTTGTGTTCCTTCAATGACGTCACAGCTCTACAGTAAACAAGCCTGATGGGTCAACTTTTAAGATTACATTTCTCGACTGCACTGGCGCTCAGATTTTTTTTTCCTGCATATTTGCATAAGTAAGAGGAACGTTACACGTTCTATGCCTAATTGGGGGAAAAAAGAATTCAGTTTTGAGAATACCTTTAAAAAAAATCAAACACCTCTATTTTTAAAAGCTCTCCTAAACACCCACCTTGTGTAAAATCGAATAAACGGTGTTGTACTTTTCACCAAGAGGTCGCACCGGTCTAAAGTCACGAGATTTGTCTTGTGTGTGGGATTTAGAGTGCCCAGTGAAAACTTGCCAAGTGTGTGCTTGTGCTTTGGGGCACCTGCTGCATGATTTTATTTTTGCTGCTCTCAGATTCCTATTCCATTCCTTTTTATGAACATTTATAGAAAAAGCACAGCCAATTTAATCATGCATTATTAGGGTTGTCCTATACATTTTTTCTCAGGTTTTTCATTCATCCACCCCCCAGGTGAAATATTTTTTGGGGTCAAATACTCCCTAACCAGTGCTACACTAAGGAACTTTGTAATTGTAACTGTAATGTAATCATGTATCTCCATCTCATCATGTATCAAATTTTAAGTTACTGTAACTTGTTCTTCCAGGTAAAAGACAATTTTACTTATTCTAAGTATGAATTATCGTATCTAGCACATAGTGTCACGGTTGCCCATGGCGCTCAATTGGCCCCGCCCGTTTGGCGCCAGCTGCGGCGCGTTGACTGATTGGGTTCCCTCCTATTTAAGCTCAGTGCTCTCACTCACCCTTTGTCAGTTCATCAACGAACCTCTGCACCCGCAAGACGTGGGTTTTGACTCTGTCCGGTTTCCTGCTTGTGTTTCCTGTCCAGTATCGTTCCCGTTTATTTTGTCCTGTTTAATATCGATTTCCAGTTTCGTTCCCGGCTATTTTGTTCTGTTTGTTATCGATCTCAAGTGTCTGGTAGTGTTCCCGTCTAGTTTGCCCTGTTTAATTTGGATCTCCCGTGTTTGGTATCTATCTATAATCTCGTCCTACTTGTTATCGTACTTCAATCTCCAGTGCCTGATATCAATCCTGTCTGTCCCGTCCTGTCTGCTATCGACCCAATCTGTCCGATATCTGCTCGTGCACTTGGTATCGATCTCGCCAGCCTCTGGCTTCCTGTCATTCCAGGCCAGACTGCTGTCTTCGCCCAACGATCGCCGAATCACTGGCATGTGGGTTAACGTGCATGACTGCCCCATTTCCCGCAAAATACAGCTTGTGTGAGAAACGTCACGCATCTGGGTCCTCCTCCTGTTCCGGTTCTTGACACAGTAGTATATTGTTTTGATCATTTTAAGCATTTTTTCCTAATTGTGGTAGAAAATATTCTTTACAATTAGCAAAATAATCTAGCATCTGTTCAATGAGAACATTTTAAGTATGTTTTTCCTAATTGTTTCAAGGATTTGGCCAAATATATACAAAAGTAAATTGCATCATCTTCTTTCAATGGTGCCAGAATGCTTGTAATGTGCACACTGCAAAGACATAAATCATTGAACTCTATTGGCACATTATTTTGGCTGTAATTTATTTATATATATATTCATTTATTTAATTTGTTATTTGTTTTTATAGTAGAAAAGGAGTAATAATTATGACAACATTAAACAAGTATTTGAAATGAGCAAAGTAATCACATAATTAGGGTCGTGGACTATTTTTGCACTACAGTCACTTTCAACTGTGTTTTATCTTATTTTTATTTTATTACCTTGACTCATCTTGAGTTAATCTTGTATTTTTATCCTTTGATAATCGAAATATTATTGTATGTATACATGTATATAGTTTCTTAGATTTATTACCCTGTCAACTGTGTGGACAGCAAAGTAAGAATTTCATTGTGCAGGGAATTGTAGTACTTTACTGTGCATATGGCAATAAACACTTTGAATCTTGAATTTTGAAATTAAGGGATTCTTTTTTTGATGATTTTTTTGAGTAAAACAGGTTGAAATCATATTAGTAACAAAAACATTGTATGTATCAAATAAATTGATAAAATATCGTGAAAAAACATGGCAAAATTTGAAAAAAAAAACATACTTCTAATCAGATTAATCAGACTCCACCGGAACAGAAACAGGACCCACTTGCGTGACATTTACCACAAGTTTTATTGAAAGAGAGAGGACGGGCGGCGCCCATGATGTGGTGTTTGCTGGGCGCGGGAAGCAAGTCGCTCTCGCTCTCGGATTTTGATCCGAACACGGAAGTGGATCTTCTGTAGCGAGCAATGGCAGTGTCAGGGGCGAAAACTGGTCAGTAGCCGGAACTGGTAGAGCAAGACGTGGTCAGGGTCGGAAACAAGCCGTAAGCCAGAACGGGAGAGTAGACGTAGTTGGGAACAAAAAGGGGTCGTATGTCGGAACAGGAGAGCAGACGTGGTCGGGATCAAAACGACAAACGTGACCAAAAACGGGACAGGCGGATGTCGAAAAAAGGCTTGCCTTGAAAAACAGAGATTCACAGACGGACTAACAGAAGGAGAGTGAGAGGACAGGAAGTCAATTTGTCAGCAACCCGCAGTTGGCGCCACACGGGCGCGGCCAATTGGGCGCCATGGCAACCGTGACATTGTTTTGTTAAAAATACAATGAGGTATTGTAAAATGTAGCAAAAAAACCCTTTAAAACGACCAAAATTATGTAAAAACTGACTGATAAAGTATGACCAAAAATTTGGATGATTTATTTTTGAGTAAAGAAATATGGATGGTTACAGTAGATGGTACTTTTTTAGACATGTACATTTTCTAAAACCTGCCCTACCCCTAAAAGTGATTTATTATGTTTTTAAGCTTCATTACTTTTGTTGCACACTTGTCATGCACCGACATAGCTCTCGCCTCCTTTTTGTAGCACAATCCTTTGTCCTCTCACACAACATATGTTGCTTTTACCGCTGTTTTATACAGCCATTGCATCTTTATCTCATCTGTCCATCTGTTCCTCCAAGTTTCTTCCCAAACACGCACTTACTTACCTATGAGTCCTGTGTAGGCGAGGAGGCAGGCTCCATAGTTCCTTTGCTTGCAACCACTGGCAGACACTTCAGAGGGTTCGCAATCGTACTGAAACTGTGCCAGACGAGACCTACGAAGGAAGCAAGGGTTCTGCTGAGCAAGAGCATTTTAGATTCCTGTATCCTGTCACGCTTTATAGATGGTTAGCACATTTATATATAAGGCATACACATTTGTCTAAAACATAAAAGTGATAGAAAGACAAATATATTTCACAAGCCCACCCCAAGACCTGGAATCATTAGTAAAACCCGCTGAGTGTAATGGAGCCGTGGAAAAATAATGACCATGACCAGAGATTGCAATGAACGATAACTCTGATCCATCTGGTTCTTTATCCGCGTTCAATATTTAATGTGCTATTCCAAGAGGCTCTCAGGGGTGTTCTAAGCAATGATGGAGGGTGGCTAAGGCTTGGGGGTAAAACAACGGGTCATTTGGTTGACTGAATGGCTGTTTATTCCTTCTCAAAAAGTCTCAGAAGCAAATTGTGCCGGTTTTACTGGTATTGCAATCGTTTGTCATTTCAATCATCGGAAATGACACGACCCCGGTCTTGGGGTCGACCACACATGGATTACCTCCCTCAAGGTTCTCTGGAAGTGCCGCCCTCCACTACACAAAAGGCGGAATAGTACCCTCGAACGGTGTTTTAGGGGGTACTCCCACTATGGCCATCCTACCATAGATCGAAGACGGCATGGATTTCCAGTTCGGCACACTCGGGAGAGGTATACCTAAACTATGGTAGGGATGATCCAAATATCAATATCATAGTCACCATATTGATATATGAATTTGAAACTTTGCTCCTCTACCAGTATGCTAAAAGCGCCGCTTCTCAATCCATGTTCCATGTAATTTTCCAGGGGTCTGAGCGTTCACACAAAGTCGGTGAGCAACGCTTGAAACAACAGTGAGCCACCAAAATCCCAAGTGTGGCAAGATAATTAATGATCAAACATGTCCAAAACTTGACATCAAGTTACATTTTGCTGAGTTTCCGGCAATGCAAAATTATTTTTCTCTTTTGAATAAATCGACTCATGTACTATTGCAAAGGTTGTACGGCCTACAAACGTCGTTTGTTCTTACAATTCTTTCACAAGATATCCATTTCTTTTTATTTCCTGATATATTTTGTCGCATAATATTAACATTTTTAGGGGCTTATTGAGTCGGTTGGAAGATACAGAACTGTACTTAATCACATTTTTTAGTGGAAGTACAATGTTGGCAACAAGATTCACTTGATATAATTGGAAATTATTTGAATGCAACACAAACTTTTTCTTCTTTTTTCCGTGTTTTTTTTCTACTTTTTTTAAAATTCCTTTAAAAAAAAATCTCATTGTGTTTATTTTTTCCGAGCTGTTACTTTTTTCTTTTTGTTCTGTATTTACTTTTTTCCTACATTTCTTTCTTTTCTTTTTTTCTGGCTCTTTTCCAAATTTTTCCTTCTTTTTTTCTCTTCCTTTTGTTTCTTTTTTTTTTTTTTACAGCTTTTCACTACTTTTTCATTTTGGTATTTTTTTCTTTTTTGTTCTATTCCCCCATTCCATTAAGTCATTTTGTGCATAATTTTACATAACATTTGGTCATGTTGGGATGAAAGAAGCAAAAATAACCCGAAGAGCCGTTTAGGACCCGAAAGTGCCGGTTTCTTTTAGTGAGCCGAGCCGAAGTAGCCGGTTCTCGACAAGCTCTACTGAGTTTACTTTTCAACTTCGTTCGACATTGACTTCAAAATACCGCATTTAGGACACAACGTCAGGGGAACCCGTGTATTTTTACCTTAATGGACTGTAACTTTGACTTAAGTCGCTTCTTAATTAGTAATTTGGAGCCCTCATTTTTGTGCGCTGGCTAGTTTTTTCTTGTGCGCTGAGAATGTGAGAGCAGTGCGCAATTGAGCACGCGCGCAGCTTAGAGGGAACACAGTTCTCAATGCATATAGCGCAGTCCCTCTGTCTCTCATCCAGCGCTCCTTGGAACTCTAGATGTTTATGCCTGAGTGTCTGACTCGCACACTGTTAGCACCCTTCTCTACCTGGTCTGATGCTGTGTCCTGAGGGCCAAATCTAGGCACAGGTCCCTACCAGAAGCTAACAATTACAGAGGCTAATAGGAAGAACAGCACAGTGTTGCATTGTTTTCAACTACTGTAAAGATAATTCCAGGTGTAATTTATGTGGTAAAGTGGTTTGCTATGGTGGCAACAACAATAATTTACTTAAACACATGAAATAGCTTACTTAGGTGGGATCGATACCAAAATTCCCAGTATCGCCCATCTCTAGTTTTCTGTGTGTTTTTAAAGCTTCTTGAAACTTTATGAAAAGCGTTTTGCAACTCAAGACAACTGACACTTTTCTGCATTACTGGTTTTTAAAAATATTGTGCAATTGAAGATATTATACTTGTCTTGTTGACATTGTTATACAGTATTTGCATAGTTTCCATGTTTTAGGTTTTTAATCTGAAGTAGTTGTGATTTTTCATACTGTTACATTTTCCAAAGTGGTTATTTATTAAATAAAATGAAACATCTTTAATGGCTAAAATCTTTGTGCTGTGTTTATCATAATTATGAACTCACGCTACTGGAAGGGTGTTATTATTCAATCATCATGACATGTCCTGGCAAGAAGTATCAAATCGGCATTAATTCATATTATTATTACTATTGATAGTAAATGGTATATTAATGGTATTAATACCATTTACTTCGATCACCTAACCCTAGAATTAGGTACTTTTATCCGCAAACATGCACAACTATCGCAGTAGTCTTTGCGCAAAGCACAACCAGGACGTCACAATCGACCAGAACTGAAAAGAGAGCTATGTTGTCAAGTTATCTGCTTAGCCGGCAAGCGACGGCCTTCTTATAATGACGTATTGTTATGTAAATCAACGTGATGACATATATTTTGAAAGTACGTGGGCCAGGGCACTGTTTGGTCGAGTAATCTTAGTCCGGGCAGAAGGAGGGCGATGAGAGGGGGAAGCACAGTATGAAAATAAACGTCCCTATTGTGAGTCAACCCTTAGAATGTGATCCAATTCCCGTCCAAGGTTCCTTACTGTGATTCATTTCCGACTTGTTATACATTTTATGGTGACGATACCCCTTTTGTACAACCACCTGATTACAAGTGTGATCAAGTCGCCCATAGGTTTCCAATTCCAATCTTTCTGAGACTTTTCTAAGGTTAATTACACTTGTCTGGCTGAACTATAAATGTCACGGATCCCACTCTTAGTACTATTTGTCATGAAGCACTTAAGCCTTTCCCTCAATCAAGAGTTGGAAAGGGTATATTTGGTTTTATCATACCCTGGCTCAACATCAATCATTGAGACTTTTTGCATGTTAGCCTCTTTTATGGACCAAAGTACAATTATCCGAATGTTGCATTTTTAGAAATATATATATATATATATATACCACAGCCATATCCCCCTAGTGCAGACCTGGGCACTCCGGTCCTGGAGGGCCGTATGTTCTGCATGATTTTTGAGGTTTCTCTGATCCAATACAGGTGATTCCAATCACCAGTATCGTTAACGAGGACTTGCTAGCTTGCTAACGAGGTTATAATTTGTATCACCTGAGTTAAAGAAGAGCAAACTTCAAAATCTGGCAGGACGTATGGCCCTCCAGGACCGGAGTGCCCAGGTCTGCCCTAGTGGGAGGTGGCTAGAGTCATTTCTGACTCTTTTTGGGTGATTAATTCAGAGGAGGGGATTCCCAGCCCCCTCGCTCAACCCAACTGAGGTGTTGGGAGTCATTAGGTGACCAAACCCCCCAATTCCAACCCCTAATGCTGAACGCCAAGCAGGGAGGCAATGAGTACCAATGTTGTAGGTATGACTCGGCCGAGGCTTGAACCAGCGACCTCCCAACGCCCTACCATCTAGGCTACCGAGCTGGTATAAAGCTGTAAAAAAATTTTAGAATCTTACTTGTTATTTTTTTCATAATGTACCTACAAATGCTGTATTCAGTATTCATCAATGTCACTGTATTTAGTTATCAAACAACCTGACATAAAACATTTCACCCTTATGTGAAACACACAATACTGACAAAAAAACTCCGAAAACTGAAAACAGACATTATACGTCCTTGACCGATTGCAAATAACAAAAATTTAAATGTAAATCTAAATACAGTGAAGAAAATAAGTATTGGAACACCATGCTATTTTGCAATTTCTGGCAGGGTCTAAAATTTTCAATCGTAGGTGGATGTTCACTGTGAGAGAGATAAACTAAAAAGAAAAATCCAGAAATCACAACGCATTATTTTTTTTACAATTCATTACTATTATGTTAATACTTATTACAGTATATTAATACTGATTATTTTACTAATCAATTAGTGACTATATTATTCTCTGTTGCACCCATAGTCGCGGGTTTGTGTTTTTATGACCTGTGTTTTTATTGACAGTCACATCATACAGGGAATATAAGGGAACATTTAAAATTGTCTTTTAAAAAACAAAGCACTCATGCAGGCTATTCTGAGCGGTTTTGTTTTCCACCAAGTTTCATCAGTCAAACCAGAAATCAATAGAGCTTTGTTGATATCTTGCCTCTTTCTTGAGTGGTGCAGACAAGAAATTGATAGTTTGCACGATAGGTCACTCTCCTATCCCCAGGAATGAGTTTAATGCATAAAAAGATTGAAGAAGGATTTAGGATCGTGGAGCATTAACATCGAACGACCCCAATTTGTTTTTCCCTGTACCATGTTCCTTCGTCGTATTGCGGTTCGACTATCGTATAATCGGTGCATCATAGATTTTTTCCACCCATCCATTTTCTGCGCTGCTTATCCTCAAAGGGAGGTGGTTGGGGGACACCCTTAACTGGTGTCCAGACAGTCCCAGAGCACACAGATGGACAACTCAGTTGTTAATTCATACCAAGGGTCAATTTGGACATGCATGTTTTTGGAACGTGGGATGAAACCGGAGTGCCCGGAGGAAACCCACAGGGAGAACATGCAAACTCCGCACTGGGATGCTGCGGTAGCTGAAATCGAATCCTGAACCTCTGCGCCGTGGAGCTGCGCGCTAAACACCCAACCACCGTGCCACCCCTTTATATGAATTTGTTCTGTGTATTTTTGCATACATTTCAGAATTTCTACCTTTTTTTGAGAGCGCTAATGCACTCAAACCAACTGGAGAACTGACTTATGTTTCCTGCGTGTTTGGCAATTTGAATTTCTCTTTTACATAAGTAGTGACAGGCGAATGACCCCTTTTTCATGATGTCAGCAAGGAATTACAAAAATAGACATTTCCGCATTTAACTTTTGACATTAATTAAATGATGCTTTCATTCATTTCACTCACCAAAATTAATATACCGTGCTTGTTTGCTATGTGGTGCTTTTATATATATATTTTTATAAATATATGTATACACTATAATATTTATTTGCGTCTCGTCTTTCTACAAGTTGCTTTGTTACTATGTTACAAGGGCGGCATTAGCTAAGGAGCTAGAGCGCTCGTCTTGGGATCAAGAGATCGCAGGTTCGATTCCCAGCTCCTCCGTGTTTTATGTCGAAGTTTCCTTGGGCAAGACACTGAATCCCTAATGCCCCCAATAAGCAGGTCGGCGCCTTGCATGGCTGCATGGCCGCTATTGGTGTGTGAGTGTGTGTGTGAATGGGTAAGTGTGAAGCATATTGTAAAGCGCTTTGGGAGGTCTTCATTGACTTGAAAGGCGCGATATAAATGCAGACCATTTCATTTACTTTTACATTTACTTTTACATTTACTTTTACTGCACTGGCTTCCTGTCGCTCAGAGAATAGACTTTAAAACAGCTCTGCTGGTGTATAATTTTCTTCATGGTCTAACACCAAAGTACATCTGTGACATGTTGGTCCCATATGAACCATCTCGGACCCTGAGAACCTCAGGGACAGGCCTTCTGCTGGTGCCCAGAGCCAGGACTAAACAGGGTGAAGCTGCATTTCGGTTCCATGCAGCTAAACTCTGGAATAGTCTTCCTGATGACGTCAGACAGGCGTCTACTCTGACAGTGTTTAAGTCTAGGCTGAAAACAGCTCTGTTAAACTGTGCATACAACTGAAAGGGTTCTATCTGCACTCTTCACTTTGTTTTATCTGTGGTTTTAATGCATTTTAAAAACCACATTTTACATTTTCAATGTGTTTTCTTCTATGTTTTTACTGTAATTGTGTGTTTTCAACCTGTCTCTTTGCCATTTCTGTAAAGCACTTTGAATTGCCTTGTGTATGAATTGTGCTATACAAATAAACTTGCCTTGCCTTACTTTGTATTTGTATAAGGCTTGCTAGATGCATAGACCTACATAACATATGGATGGATACAACTTACATCCATCCATTATCTTCACCGTTTATCCTCAGTTGGGCCGCAGGGATGCTGGAGCCCATCCCAGTTATCTTCGGGCAGTGGGCAGGGGACACCCTCAACGGGTTGCCAACCAGTAGCAGGGCACACAACCCAATCACCCATTCACACTTAGGGACAGTTCGGACCGGCCAATTAACCTGACATGCATGATTTGGGATTTTTGATGTGGGGGGAAACCATCGCAAGCACGGGGAGAACATGCAAACTCCACACAAGAAGGTTCGATCTCATGACCTCAGAACTGTGCCGCACATGCGCTAACCGGTGCGCCGCCGTGCTACCCTGGATACAACTTGTTGCATCAAATATAAATGGTCTGTAGCATTTTCACCGTGGGGCCAGAAAATTCAATGGAAATTTCCCAGAGAAATAAATCAATACACATTAGGCTTTTTTGCGAGTATTTTTCCTTTTATTATTTGTCTGTGGACTACAAGTTGCGATAGAAAAATATCCTGGATGAGGGAAACTACGCGTGTGCAGTAATTCAAAGAGTAAACACGTGCCTTGTGTTAGGCTAACATGCGTTTATGTGCATTTATGTGGTTTCTAATTTGTAGGAATTCACTTAATACAGGAAATCGAGGGAATACTGTGTAATTAACAGTGATCAATGAACAATGCACTTACTTGCAAACGTAGTCGGCCTCGCAGATCCTCCTCTGCGTGATGCAGCTGGGCTTTTCGGCGCTTTCGTACGAGCAGCTCGGGACGATTGTCTGCCTGCGACGCTCGGCGCAGGCCGTGTCCGTGCACGGGCAGAAAAGCAACTCGTGCGTGTGGTCGGCAGGCACACGGTCGAAAAACCTGCGCAGGGCTTTGTTGCATTTCAGCCGGTTGCACAGGCCGGATTTTGCCGCCGGTTTGATGCAGGCCGAGACGTATTCCGTGCGTAGCTTCTGACACAAGTCGTCCACGTTGCAGGCTTTGGCCGCGTCCAAGCAGCGGTTCACGGTGACCACGCCGAGCTCGGAGTCTGTGGAAAGATTTGAGATACAGTAATCCCTCGCTGTATCGCGATCTACTTTTTCGTGGTTTCATCGTGCACTGTGTTCTGCATTCTGATTGGTTAAACAGCCTGCCTGTGTCTGCTGGTGCGTAACAAATCGTTGCACACGTATGTAAAACAGCTTGACGAAACTGTAATTTAGGTTTGCGCTAATCTTATTCAATTGCGAGTTTCTGTTAAAGGCATCATCAGGTCTGACGAAAGCACCTTTGGCCAGGACCCAAAAGGCAAAGGAATATTATTTATATCGCAGACAAAGTTGGCTTTCTTGACATGCATTTTTACGCCACATTTCTGTTTTCAGAAAATATAACATAACATAACATATATAAATATGAAAAATATAAAGTAGAACAGTGGATAGTCTCCTAAATCGAACGTGCAATATAGCAGCCTGTTATTTTTAAAATGGACAGTAGGGTGGTCCTTAATGGGGGTCGAAATGTTTTTTTTTTTAAATATTGGGCTCTGACCCCCCGCATATGTTCTTATATCGATAAAAACACACTGTGTGCAATTTTGAACAATTTGGATAATATTTAGAGGTAGCTCAACGACTTTGAAATTTCCCAAAATGGTAAAATTTTGGCAATTTTCGAGAAAAAACGGAAATCTTAACCCTATGTGTACGGCGTTTTAGAACATCCAATTTCAGTCCATTGCTTATAATTGTAACACAAGAAAAGTTACAAGTAACTTTGTACACTAGGTCTGATATAATGTGCGAAAAATCCTTATTTTTCATACCAAAATTTCAGAGGCCTTGAGCGACCTCTAAATATCCTTTGATTTTGATGAAACTTTGCCTAATTACGTTTTGTATATATTGGAATATATTCAAGGGGTCAGAGCATGCAATTTTAAAAGTCGAAAACTAAGGACCACCCTAATGGACAGTTATTTAAAAACAAAATAACCTTTATAAAGTACAGTACTTTTATTTGTTAAACAAATGCTTAAGCCTGTAAACAGGGTTGTTTGTTTGTTTATGGCGTTTTAAGAAGGAAATTAAATGTTTTTGAGATGAAGTGTTTGAGGATTATGTTAGTAGTGGCAGGATTGGATAGATTGAGAAATGAAATTGTGAGAGACAGAACTGGAGTAGTAGTGGAACTGAGCAAGCGTGTGGATGAAAGAGTACTTGGGTGGTTTGGACACATGGAGAGGATGGATGAAGAGCGAATGTTGAAGATGATCTACAGAGCAGAAGTAAATGGAAGGAGACCAAGCGGAAGGCCGCGATTGAGGGAAGAGGTCTCAATATAGTGGAAGCTAAAGCTCTTGTTGGTGATAGGAATGAATGGAGAGGTGTTGTGAAAGGATAGTTGGATGTTTGGACGCATTCTATGATGCGGCAGGGGTAAACCAGTGAAAGCTGTCGAGACCTGCTGTTGAACAGAAGAGTGTGTTGTGTCACCCTGACCCAAGTGACACGGCCGCTTTCTCGTGTCCCGTTTCATCTGGAGGGACAAAAGCCTGACCAACTTAGGTGCCGAGGTGCTTAACTTGTTTGGGTGTTTGGGCATTTGGGTTGGCCATGGTCCAAAAATTTACTTTTTTTTCGTTTTTGTATGTGTTTGTCTTGCTGTCAGTCACCCCTCGAGGGATATGACCAGGGTAGATAGTTTTTGCGTTATATTTCAGCGCAGCAACAAAAAAAAGACAACAGTAATAGTAATCACTCTGGGTCAGAGTCACTGTCTGAAAATCCCTAGGCCGTCTGCTGCCATCCCTATCAGTGTGGATAAGCCACTCTCAGGTCACTTTCCTCACATGATTAGTCTGTGCCTTGCCAAATATCATATATTATTTATAGTACGATTTTTGTTTTTGTTTTTACTGTATTTCAATCATTTTGTGCGTCTGTGTATCAGATGTTTCGGGTTGTTGGTAGGGGGTTTCATTGTCCTGTTGTACAGTGAATGTTTTTAAACAGCATTTCGCGTGGGTATTTATTTCCTGAAAAGTGATTCACAAAGAAATTTGATTTGATTTGTATCCTAGCCTAATGTTGTAGTGAAGTCAGCAAATGCGATTTATTTTAATTTCGATGATACATTAAATAAGACATTTACACACAATACAACCAATAAAGGTCTTAACACAGACCCTTGAGGGGCTCCCCTGCTAATGTTTATAAGACTTGAATTGCTGTCACCAATCTGTACCGATTGAGATCTTTTTTGTTCTTTTGTTTCAACATATTATTTAATAAATAAGTAAATAAAGGTTTCTACTTTGCGATTCTGACTATCTTGGGTCATTTTTGGCACACAACCCCCTGAAAAGGGATTGCTGAAGTTGAATTAATACAAAGAGTCAAAAAACTTTTTTCTTATTAAAGTTAGCTTCTATTTAAGTTCAATATCAATCAGATTTAAAGGTCCATTTAATTTTATGATTCAGCAAAGTCCTCGTAATTCTTAAAAGTAAACACTGTGATTACATTTTGCCGCCTCAGCAGTAAGATCCCATTTCCACTCATGGGTTGTGTTATAGTATCACAGTGTGTGGACAAAGGTATCAATTCGGATGCAGGAATTTCGTTGAGATAAATAGTGAAGCTGTCTTCAGAACAAAACGAGCCTGTCTTTGCCTCGGGCCAGCTGTCAGGGAAAATCCAAGCGCACCCCGAAGGGTTGAAAAGTAGAAACATGAAAGTTAATGAAGGTCAGTTGACTTGCCTGCTGTGATAGAGGCCAAACGGACGTAGTCGTAATCCCTCTGCACCGTCTCATAAGGATAACTCTCCACCAAGTTGAGTCCTGAGGGAGGAAGGAGATGTAATTTGCCTGCAATTCGTCCAAGTGATTGCACAATATTAACTGAAGACTTACTTATTTTCTATGGGGAAATTTTATATGTACAGTATGTCACAAAAGTGCGTACACATTTCACATTCCTGCCGAGATTTCACTATACCGTTTAATGGAACATCACTGAAGAAGCATCACTTTGAGGCAATGAAAAGAAGTGTGTCAACAAAGGTCATTGCATACTGGAAAGATATCCTCTGGTCTAATGAAACAAATATCATTTTTGGAGGGCTCGGATGGTGTGAAATATGTGTGGCAGCAACTATGTGAGGGGTACAAACATGTTTGTTTCGTGCCTAACGTCATGCATTGTGTTGCGAATGTCATGGTTTGGGATTGAATGAGTGCAACTGGAATTAAGGAGTTGCATTTTATTAGGAGAAATATAAACTCCAGTCCGTATTGTGGAATACTGGAGCAGAGAATGATTCCCTCCCTTCAGTAACTGGGTTGCAGGACGATTTTCCAGCCTGACAATGACTCCAAATATACTTCTAAGATAACCAGGGCTTTTTAAAGGGGTAAAGGGGATGAACTGGCCAAGCATGTTTCCAGAGCTAAATCCAATACAACATCTTTGGGGCATTCTCAAGCGGAAGGTGGAGAAGCACAAGATTTTGAATATACCACAGCTCATTAATGTTGTCATGGAGGAGTGGAAGCGCATTTCTGTGGGAATTTGTAAAGCTCTGGTGAAATCCATGGCCAGGAGGATTTAGGTGGGTTTGCAAAATCATGGTGGCCTCACAAAATAGTGAAGAGTGTACCCACTTTTGTTACCAGGGGTTTAGCTACTATCTATCTACCTACCCGGGTCACTTCCATCGAGAGGGGTGACTATATTTGCCGTTTTTTGAGGGTAAATATAAATGTACACTCTTATATACTGTAAGCTTTACACAGACTACTTTTCATTGTGTCAAAGCGATGTTTCTTAAGTGTTGTTAAATTAAACATTATGATGCAAACTTTGCAGAAATTGCGCAGTGTACTCTCTTGTGTGACATACTGTACACTGTAATGTACATATATATATAAAATCTTTCTTTACTTGTGTTTATTTTTTTCCTTAGAACACATACTATTATTGCTATAAAATGTCAGTTTAACTCCCTGACACAGTAGTTTCCGCTGATGACAAACTAATACTGAATTACCTTGGCTGACAAAAATGTGTGATTTGAATATTCATTGTTTCATTAATGCATTCATTCATTCATTCATTCATCGTCAAGTTTATTTGCAGGGTTGGGTAGGGTTACTTTAACTTGATTACTTTCAATTACTTTTGGATTACTCCAATACCAAATATGCTAATAAAAGACAAAAGAAACTAAATATGAATAAAATGACTAAATTTTGTGCAGCCTTGGGGAGAAACGGAATACGTGGAATGGCAAAAATGATGTTGGCAAGCTGTTTGGATTTATTTTAATTTTGTTTCTGTCGCATTTTATGTTGGTTTTGCC
This sequence comes from Urocampus carinirostris, assembly GCF_059441175.1. Classification (NCBI taxonomy): domain Eukaryota; kingdom Metazoa; phylum Chordata; class Actinopteri; order Syngnathiformes; family Syngnathidae; genus Urocampus; species Urocampus carinirostris. The sequence goes on along the minus strand of NC_142357.1, from coordinate 33,407,320 downwards.
GGAGATCAAAGAGATCAAAGCCAGGAGAGAAAGCTTACCACGTGTTGTGAGTCACAATTTGTTTCATATTTAGTTTCTTTTGTCTTTTATTGGCATATTTGGTATTGGAGTAATCCAAAAGTAATTGAAAGTAATCAAGTTAAAGTAACCCTACCCAACCCTGTTTATTTGTGACGCCCTTAATCACAAGGAGTCTCAAAGGGCTGCACAGACTATTGCAAACTACAGACTATTATGACACCATCCCCAGATGTAAAACCTAAATGAGGGCAAGGAAAAATTCAAAAACCTTAACATGAGTCAAGTTTATTTGTGATCTTTTAACATGGACTCTCCCCATGTTTGTGTAGGTCTTCTACAATTTCACTCCCGGACTAAATTCATTAAAGAGTGAATTTTATATCTGAGTCAGATAAACCCATGAAAAGGGCCAACCCTGGTTCGCGAGCCATACGCTCCCAACCCCTGTTCAAGTGTATGTTTCTCAAAAGCAATTTTTACAACATTATTCAAGAACAAACCATGAATGATGGACTGATGGAGGCTCCAGTAGATGCTCAGGCAGTTCTTCTCCTTCTTCATGCCCCGTTTACACTGGCAGCCATGCAAAGGGCTGGAAAGCAGGGCAGACACAGCATTGGCGCACTGGCTCCTGGCTCCGGGGCCCAACTTCATGCTGCCGTTGCCCGCCACGCATTGGCGAAGTGTTCTCAGGCGCGGGCTGCAGGTATCGTCGCTCGAACACAAGTCTCCGGCCAGTAAGCAGTCACTGCCGGCCAGTGCAACCTCCAAAAGAGCTGCGTGGGAGACAAGGAGAATGATTCATTTTGTAAAAGTCCGCAAGTAAGGTCATGAGAACATTGGCTCTCGAATGAGTTAAGCTAGGGATTGGCAACCCAAATTATTAAAAAAGCCGTAATGGACCAAAGAAAATGACGAAAAACGTAAAGTTTTGTACAAACCCCTTTTTGAATTAAAACCAAAATATATTTGTACTTGACTCATTCAATGCCAGACATTTTGTCTCAAATGGGAAGTGCGGCTGTCAGCCAATATTTGCCATTTTGAGTCATTTTTAAAGGCCTACAGAAAATGTCGTTTTGTAGCTAGATACAGTAGGCAAAGGATATATCGAAAGAGCTAGAACCTTTATCCTTCATTAGAAACATGTATGTTTCTAGCTTTTACCATTGTTTAGTAAACAACAGTTGAACATTGCTAAGTTTCTTGAAAATACTAATGACCAAGAAAACGTCTAAGAAAATCGGCTTTTTGTGAAAGGATGCATTTCCAGGGGAACTTTCACTTTGGTGCTTTTTTTCCCCATTTGTTTACCTCCAATATCTAAACAATGCTTCCCATAAACAAGAGGACACTTTGCTTGCAAAATAATGTTTTATTGCAAGAGCACTCAACTTATTCATGGACGTTGCATTTACTCTGCAAGAACATTTTAGGGCTCGATGTTTCCAGTCACATGATCACACGATGTCACTCTCTCAATCACTGAATAGAGAAAGCAAACATGACAAAGTGGGGGCTCCTCAATGTGTGGACAAATACGTACTGAAATCCATCCCAGAGGCTTGATACTGCATGATCAGCAGCAGCGTAGCCTTTTAAATAGTTTCAAAAATAAAACAAACCAAAAAAATATATTTTTAGATTTTGACACTTTTTGTTTTTAGAACAAAACAAAAAGTTTCCGGCAATGCAAAATATTTTTCACTTTTGAATGAATTGACTCATGTACGATTGCAAAGGTTGTACTGCCTACAAACGTCGTTTACTTTTACAATTCTTTCACAAGATTTCCATTTCTTTTTTTTCCTGGTATCTTTTGTTGCATAATACTAACATTTTGGGGGACTTGTTTAGTCGGTTGCACGATAGAGAACTGTATTTGATCACATTTTGTAGTGGAAGTACAATGTTGGCAACAAGATTGACTTGAAATAATTGCAAATTATTTGAATGCAACACAAACTTTTTCTTCTTCCGTTTTTTTCTCGTTTTTTTTAATTCCTTTTTTAAAAAATCTCGTGTTTATTTTTTCCTAGCTGTTACTTTTTTCTTGCTTTTTTGTTCTCTATTTACTTTTTTCCTTTTTTTTGTTTCTTTCTTTTCTTCTGGCTTTTTTCTGATTTTTCTTTTCCTGCTCTTTTTTTCTCTTTTCTCTCTTTCTTTTGTTTCTTTATTTCTCAGCTTTTCACTACTTTTTCATTTTGGTATTTTTTTATTTGCTCTACCCCCTCCTTCCTTTATGTCATTTTGTGTATAATTTTACGTAATATTTGGTCATGTAAGGATTAAAGAAGCAAAAATAACCTGAAGAGCCGTTTGGGACCCGAAAGAGCCGGTTCTTTTTAGTGAGCCGAGCCGAAGAAGCCGGTTCTCGAAAAACTCTACTGACTTTACTCAACTTCATTCTACTTCGACCTTGACCTCAAAATACCGGATTTAGAAGACAGCGTCAGGGGAACCCGTGTATTTTTACTTTCATGCACTGTAACTTTGACTTAATTCGCTTCTTAATTAGCAATTTTGAGCTGGCTAGATTTTCTTGTGCGCAGAAAAGCTCTGGGTAGTGCGCAATTGCGCATACGCGCAGCTTAGAGGGAACATTGCGCGGGAAGCAGGTCGCTCTGATACTTGGATTGCGCTCCAAACGTGGAAGTGGCGAGCGATGGAAAAAAAAAACGGGTCAGTAGCTGGTATAGGAGAGCAAAAATATGGTCACGGTCAAAAGCGAGTTGTAAGCCGGAATAGAAGAAAAGACGTGGTCGGGGACAAAAGAGGTCGAAAGCCGGGACGGGAGGGTAGACGTGGTCAGGATCAAAAACAGGTCGAAGCTGGGGAACAGACGGGAGCAAAAAATGGGACAGGTAGGAGTCAGGGTAAAAAAAGGTTCACAGACGGACAAGTACTGATCGGGAGACAATCCGTCCGAGGCAGTTGGCGCCAAAGGAGTGGGCAAGGCTGAGTCACATCAGTAATCATGACAGTTACATTAAGTACACCCCCAAAACTTTAATGTGGGTTCATTCGGATCAATATCTTATCCACAATTTTTAAATGGAAAAAGAAGCTGCAGTACCTGCAACAGAAAGGTTTCCTTCACACAGTGCCTCTTTGATTCCAATAGTCTCCTTTTCAAATGATATTCACAATTACACCCTAAGAAAAGGTTAGGAGGGTTTCGCAAACTCATTTCAATTTCATGAAAGCAGTGATCTTTAAGACATCTCCTCTCTTTCTTCTTTTGCCTCTCCGAAGGAAGTATCTTCTGTTAGTTTTATGAGCTTTCCATGTCATCGTCCGGCGTGTGAACTCTGACCGGAAGTGTCAGACATCTGCATCAAATAAAACCTCTTCACACTAAGCGCAGCAGATAATTCTGCGACACAATCCCGAAACTCCCTGGAGCTCTCGCCGACATCTCATATTTAAGCGTGCGTAAGCTCTCGTTTTCTCGACTTCAATCGTCAGCAAAAACCCTGTAATATACCACTGTATGCAGTGTTCTCGTTTGCCCGCGTCCCTGCCTCCTAGACGCATCATTTTTGCTGGGGACGCATAATGTCAAGACACAAAAATGTCATTTTTACCCGATTACATTTTTTTTAAACAAAGATTTACCGCACTCCAAACTTTTCGTCAGGCAGATCCGCTATTATTGTTTTGGTCTCGCGGTTGGAGTTTTCGTCTACACGCAAACGAGATCTCGTTGTTTCGAGATTACGTCATTGTTGTGGTGGTTGTCGTCGAGGGAAGGTGAAGGCTAAGTATGCCTCCGAAAAAAGTTAATATTAGGTGAAAATCAACACAAAATTAGTAATTTCTTCAGTGTCAGTAATAAGTTGAAACTTAATGCAGAAAGTGATAGCAACGGCAATAATTCCGGCACGAAGAAACAGCGGAGAAATTCTTCAGAAGTGCGCGTAGGCAAGGAAAACACGTGTGTTAAAGCCAACGTTTCGACGAAAGAAAACAAACAAAAGAATACTCTTAGCGAGGACTTTTCTGCCAAAATGGACTCAATTATATTCCTGGTGACGCTATGAGGAGGATGATAATGGATTGGACCTTGAGAAGGCATTACAACTGTGGCGGGACAGCAAACCACAAAGAATATATGAATTGGAAAATCTGAAGTGATAACTTGCTTTGTATTACCAATTAACTGTGATGATTAAAACTGCACGAATATACAGTATAGACTAATATTTCAGCAATATTATTTTGTATAATGTACAATATTGTGAACTGAAAAATCTGAAGTGATAACTGCTTTGTATTAGCAATTAACTGTGATGATTAAAACTAAATGAAAATATAGATCAATATAATTATTTCAGCAATAATATTTTGTATAATGTACAATATTGTTGTGAACTGAAAAATCTTGAAGTGATAACTGATTTGTATTACCAATATACTGTGATGATTAAGACTGAATGAATATATAGATTTATATTATATATTTGTCGCCGATTAACAATGTCAACCTCGATAACACTAAATTTTGGGGACCCATACATCTCTGTTGGGACCAGTGATCCCTCTAAGCTGCGTGCGTGCACAATTGCGCACTGCTCGCACATTCTCTGCGCACAAGAAAATCTAGCCAGCGCACAAAAATGAGTGCTCAAAATTACTAATTAAGAAGCGACTCAAGTCAAAGTTACAGTGCATGAAGGTAAAAATACACGGGTTCCCCTGACGTTGTGTCCTAAATGCGGTATTTTGAAGTCGAGTCGAAGGAGAACGAAGTTGAGTAAAGTTAGTAGAGTTTGTCGGGGAACCGGCTTCTTCGGCTCAGCTGAATAAAAGGAACCGGCTCTTTCGGGTCCTAAACGGCTCTTCGGGTTGTTTTTTGCTTCTTTAATCCCAACATGACCAAATATTATGTAAAATTATGCACAAAATGACTTAAAGGAAGGGGGGAATAGAACAAAAAAGAAAAAAATACCAAAATGAAAAAGTAGTGAAAAGCTGAGAAAAAAAGAAACAAAAGGAAGAGAAAAAAAGAAGGAAAAATTTAGAAAAAAGCCAGAAAAAAGAAAAGAAAGAAATGTAGGAAAAAAATAAATAGAGAATAAAAAGAAAAAAGGAACAGCTTGGAAAAAATAAACACAATGAGTTTTTTTTAAGTAATTAAAAAAAAAGTAGAAAAAACAACACAGAAAAAAAGAAAAAGTTTGTGTTGCATTCAAATAATTTCCCATTTTATCAAGTGAATCTTGTTGCCAACAATGTACTTCCACTAAAAAATGTGATTAAGTACAGTTACAACTGACTCAATAAGCCCCCAAAAATGTTAATATTATGCGACAAAATATATCAGGAAATAAAAAGAAATGGATATCTTGTGAAAGAATTGTAAGAACAAACGACGTTTGTAGGCCGTACAACCTTTGCAATAGTACATGAGTCAATTCATTCAAAAGAGAAAAATAATTTTGCATTGCCGGAAACTCAGCAAAATGTAACTTGATGTCAAGTTTTGGACATGTTTGATCATGAATTATCTTGCCACACTTGGGATTTTGGTGGCTCACTGTTGTTTCAAGCTGCTCACCGACTTTGTGTGAACGCTCAGACCCCTGCAAAATTAGAGGGAACATTGGTTGGGACCCATAGATTTTTGAGCATGCGAGTCCCCAGGACACATCGCTTTTCACAGATAAAATGAACACTGTGTATATGGTCGTGCGTGAGCGTGTAGCAGTCAAAATTGTGCAGAATAGTCAGCATCCATTATGAATGCAAATGGATAAGTTGATTAGACATTTCCAATAAGCTCATCTTGATGTAGCAGCAAGCCTTCGCCAATTAACCATGCCAGTAATCAATGCATTCCAGGGCTGAGTTAAGTCCTCACTTTGCCTGCCACATAAATCACGGGCGGATTAGCTTATCAGTTACCCGTTCACGCCGACTAAATGGCCCACTGCAGGGCAGATCAAATGGAAAATGAAACGTAATGAGGCCGAGCGGAGTGGAGGCGTCGCTACCGCTCCTGTAAACGATGGCAAGATTTAGAAATGGATTTTATGCTACTTGAGTGACAAGCGCAAAGGTTTCGTAAGATGGCCGACACATCACCCTTTCAAAAAGCCCTCACATACCTAATAACCTTACCCCGGTTCCGCTAACTCCTGACCTAAACCCTAACGCAAGGGTCTGGAACTTTTATGGCTTAAAGAGCCATGATAGCTAAATATTTCATTTCATTTTGGAGAGCCACACCGTATATTCTAAGACACAATTCAACCAAACAGCCAAACATAATTCTTCAGCACATTTTATTGATGATTTGATAAAATAAAAACAATTCATCACATCCACTACACAGCATCAGCTCCAAACAGTCTTGTTCCACGGACAGACTGAGGAGATCATTTCTTCCTCATGCCATGAGGCTCTTGAACTTCATCCGGGGGAGTAAAAGCCCACATTAAACCCCACCCCCACATTTGCATATTACCCTATTCTTATTACAGTGTGTATTTTATGTAGCACTATTTAAATACTCTATGTCTACACATTATACACATTATGGTTATACACATATAACCAGCTTGGTGGCCTTGGGGGTATGGCGCCCGCCCCGAGACTGGGAGGTTGTGGTTCAAGCCTCGGCCAAGTCATGCCTAAGACTTAAACATTGGTACCGTTGCCTTTCTGCTTGGCGTTCAGCATTAGGGGTTGGAATTGGGGGTTTGGTCACCTAATGACTCCCAACACCTCAGTTGGGTTGAGCGAGGGGGCTGGGAATCCCCTCCTCTAAAAAGAGTCAGAAATTACTCTAGCCACCCCCCACTAGGGGAATATGGCTGTGGTATATATATATATATATATATATATATATATATATATATATATATATATATATATATATATATATATTTACATTATATTGGGTATTTCTGTATTCTCATCTCATCTCATTAGCTACACCGCTTATCCTCAGTAGGGTCGCGGGGGTGCTGGAGCCCATCCCAGCAATCATTGGGCAGTGGGCAGGGGACACCCTGAACTGGTTGCCGGCCAATCGCAGGGCACACGGGGACAGACAACTCACTCGCTCAATCACACCTAGGGACAATTTGGACCGGCCAATTCACCTGACATGCATGTTTTTGGAATGTGGGAGGACACCGGAGTGCCCGGAGGAAACGCACGCAAGCACGGGGAGAACATACAAACTCCGCACAGGAAGTCTGGAGCTGGATTTGAACCCATGACAGGTTCCCATGACATGAACTGTGCCGCACAAGCGCTAACCACTGCGCCGCCGTGCTGCCCATTTCTGTATTCTATTTCTTTTATTTTATTGTTTTATTTATCAACACAAGGATACTGCTGGAAGTGTGAATTTCCCTACTGGGATGAATAAAGTATCTATCTATCTCTTTCTCTCTCTCTCTCTCTCTCTCTATCTTTCTCTATCTATCCATCTCTATCTATCTATCTCTATCTATTTTGCTCTCTATCTATCTATCTATCTAATAAGCTTGTGTCCCATATCAACTAATATTCCAATTAAAATGTGTCTCCCTACCACAATTATTCCAGATGGTTGAAGGTTATTATGGCCGCCATTTTTGTTATAAATAATGGTTGCAAAATACTGCAAACAAGAAGGATCCGACTACCCCTACCGCGCACCAACTCAAATTGCTCTCTCTGCTTCGCTGGCATTTTCAGGTGTTTGCATTTTGTTACAGTGGCTTGCGAAACTATTTGGCCCTCTTGAACTTTGTGACCTTTTGCCACATTTCAGACTTCAAACATCAAGATATAAAACTGTAATTTCTTGTGAAGCATCAACACTAAGTGGGACACAATCATGAAGTGGAACACACTTTATTGGATATTTTAAACTTTTTTAACAAATAAAAAACGAAAAAGTGGGTGTGCAAAATGATTCAGCCCCATTGAGTTCATACTTTGTAGCGCTACCTTGTGCTGCGATGACATCTGCAAGTCTCTTGAGGTATGCCTCTATGAGTTTTACACATCGAGAAACTGATATTTTTGCCCATTCCTCCTTGCAAAACAGGTCAAGCTCAGTGACGTTGGATGGAAAGTTTTTGTGAACAGCAGTTTTCAGGTCTTTCCGCAGATTCTAAGTTGGATTGAGGTCTGGACTTTGACTTGGCCATTCTAAAACCTTGATATGATTTTTCATGAACCATTCCATTAGCTTTTGCTTTGTTTTGGATCATTGTCTTGTTAGAAGACAAATCTCAGTCTCAGGTCTTTTGCGGACTCCATCATGTTTTCTTCCAGAACGGTCCTGTATTTGGCTCCATCCATCTTCCCATCAATTTTAACCATCTACCCCGTCCCTGCTGAAGAAAAGCAGGCGCGAACCATGATACTGCCACCACCATGTTTGACTGTGGGGATGGTGTGTTGAGGGTGATGAGCTGTGCTGCTTTTACGCCAAGCATAACGTCTTGCATTGTTGCCAAAAAGTTCGATTTTTTTGTCTCATCGGACCAGAGCACCTTCCTCCACAAGTTTGTTGTGTCTCCCAGGGTGGCTTGTGGAAAAAATTTAAACAACACCTTTTATGGATACCTTTAAGTAATGGCTTCCTTCTTGCCAGATTTTTGCAGTATACGAGTGATTGTTGTCCTATGGACAGATTCTCCCACCTCACCTGTAGACCTCTGCCGTTCATCCAGAGTGATCTTGGGCCTCTTGGCTGCATCTCTGATCAGTTTTGTCCTTGTATGAGCTGAAAGTTTAAGGGAATGGCCAGATATTGGTAGATTTGAAGTGGTCTGATACTCCTTCCATTTCAATATTATTGCTTGCACAGTGCTCCTTGGGATGTTAAAAGCTTGGGAAATCTTTTTGTATCCAAATCCAGCTTTAAACCTCTCCACAACAGTATCTCTGACCTGCCTGGTGTGTTCCTCGTTCTTCATGATCCTCTGTGCGCTTTAAACAGACCTCTGAGACTTTCACAGTGCAGGTGCATTTATACAGAGACTTGATTACACACAGGTGGATTCCATTTATCATCGTTAGTCATTTAGATCAACATTGAATCATTCAGAGATCCTCGCTGAACATCTGGACAGAGTTTGCTGCACTGAAAGTAAAGGGGCTGAATCATTTTGCACACTCAGTTTTTAGTTCTTTATTTGTTAAAAAGGTTAAAAATATCCAATAAAGTGTGTTCCACTTCATGATTGTGACCCACTTATTGTTGATGCTTCACAAGAAATTACAGTTCAAGGGGGCCAAATAGTTTCGCAAGCCACTGTATGTGTATTTTTCTTCTCATAGTATCCCCACAGTGAACATACATTGTTAGATTAGCTTACATATACAGGTTTCAATGAAGACTTGGAGCCAAAATGGGGTCTGTTAGTTTGACACAATGACTGTAAATTGTAGTTAGGATTTCTCCCTATATATTCTCGACTAAATCATGCTTGTTTCTAAGAAGCTCCAGTTTCATAAAAACTAGGATTGGGAAGTTTTAGAGAAGTTGAGCATGACCATTGTTTTATCTCTGAGCCAGATATACTCTTGAAAAAAGCCTTACCTAGCTCATTAGCAATACGTTTCCTGACCCCTGCCCAAAACCTTAACTCTACTAATAAGAACTTTGAGGTACAATTCCGCAATGAACCTGAAATCCATTTAAATCTAATCAATGAACTTTGTTTGACTTCTGGTTATTTTTTTTCCTGTAGTTTCTAAACTGTTGGCTGCCCTGTAACAACAAGCTAAACGGTAACATTCACGCTCATTAAACGGCTCTTTGTAAACAAATGGTACCGGCGGTACTCATTCGAGTCCATCTGTTTGTGCTTTTTGATAATGGACACTAAGCGAAGACGGAGACTGCTACAGTCGCTCTTCGCTAGCTGTCGTCCACTTGACTCAAGTAGTCCACATTAACAATATCGCCAGGGTTGGGTAGGGTTACTTTAACTTGATTACTTTCAATTACTTTTGGATTACTCCAATACCAAATATGCTAATTAAAGACAAAAGAAACTAAATATGAATAAAATTACTAAATTTTGTGCAGGCTCGGGGAGTAACGGAATACATGGAACGGCAAAAATGATGTTGGCTAGCTGTTTGGATTTATTTTCATTTTGTTTCTGTCGCATTTTATGTTAGTTTTGCCGGAGATCAAAGAGATCAAAGCTAGGAGAGAAAGCTTACCACGTTTTGTGAGTCATCATTTTATTCATATTTAGTTTATTTTGTCTTTTCTCAGTTAATCTAATGTCAAGTCTGGTCCAACATTGATTTGGCAAGGCAAACAATATTTTCTTAATAATATCGATTCATCGCTAACCTGCTTATTGGGGGCGTTAGGGGTTCAGTGTCTTACCCAAGGCCACTTGGACATGTAACACAGAGGAGCCAGGATTTGAACTGCGATCTCTTGATCCCAAGACGAGCGCTCTACCTCCTGAGCCACTGCCTCCCTCTTTTATTAGCATATTTGGTATTGGAGTAATCCAAAAGTAGTTGAAAGTAATCCAGTTAAAGTAACCCTACCCAACCCTGAATATCGCATACATTTTGTGAAAATGTGCAAACGGATGCGTCCTTAACTCCTTCACCGGAGGATATTTTTTAGAAGAAGCATGATCAAGATTTGGGATTTTTACTTGCAAGACATGCAAAATGTGTTTTAACTTACACAAAATCCAACAAAACATAGATTCGTCTTAAAAAATGTTTCTAAGATTAGGGATACGACATGCAAATAGTCAAAACCAGATAAAATTAGTTTCTGGAGAATTTCCGTGAACAAACAATTTTAAACCCCCAAAAGTGTAGACCTGGTGTGCTAAGACTTTTTCTGCAAGTCAAAATGAGCTGCTTTCCACAAAAAATGCAAAACATCAAATTATTTTAAATGTTTTTTTCACACAACACTTGACAAGCCTCTGCAACTTCGCGTGGACATCGGGGACAGTGCCTCTGGACTGGCAGACTGGGGTGGTGGTTCCCCTTTTCAAGAAGGGGGACCGGAGAGTGTGTTCCAACCACAGAGGAATCACACTTCACAGCCTCCCTGGTAAGGTCCATTCAGGGGTACTGGAGAGGAGAGTCCGTCAGGAAGTCGAATCTCGGATTCAACAGGAGCAGTGTGGTTTTCGTCTCGGCCGTGGAGTTCTACACCCTCTGCAAGGTACTGGAGTGCGTATGGGAGTTTGCCTATCCGGTCTACATGTGTTTTGTGGACTTGGAGAAGGCATTTGACTGTGTTCCTTGGGAGGCCCTGTGTGGGATGCTTCGGGAGTATGGGGTACCGCATAGTCTTATCTGGGCTGTGCTGTCCCTGTCTGCCCGTTGCCAGAGGCTGGTCCGCATTGCCGGCAGTAAGGCGGATTCGTTTGCAGTGAGATTGCCCTTTGTCACCGATTCTGTTCATAACTTTTATGGACAGAATTTCTAGGCGCAGTCTTGGTGGGGAAGGAGTCCGGTTTAGAGGCCTCAGCATTGTATCCCTGCTTTTGCAGATGATGTGGTGCTGTTGGCTTCCTCAGGCCATGATCTTCAGCTCTCTCTGGAGCGATTCGCAGCCGAGTGTGAAGCGGCCGGGATGAAGACCAGCACCTCTAGATCCGAGACTGTGGTACTCAGTCGAGAAAAGGGTAACATGCTCCCTCCGGGTTGGGGATGAGATCTTGCCCCAAGTGGAAGAGTTCAAGTATCTTGGGGTCTTGTTCACGAGTGAGGGTAGGATGGAACGAGAGATCAGACGGGTCGGTGCAGCGTCTGCTGTCATTCGGACCCTGTACCGGTCCGTCGTGGTGAAGAGGGAGCTGAGCCGAAAGGCAAAGCTCTCGATCTACCGGTCGATCTACGTTCCTACCCTCACCTATGGTCATGAACTGTGGGTAATAACCGAAAGAACATGATCCCGGATACAAGTGGCTGAAATGAGTTTCCTCCGCAGGGTGTCTGGGTTCTCCCTTAGAGATAAAGTGAAAAGCTCGGTCATCCGGGAGGTACTCTATGTAGAGCCACTGCTCCTCCGCATTGAGAGGAGCCAGTTAAGGTGGCTCGAGCATCTGATAAGCATGCCTCCTGGACGCCTCCCTCCACTGGCAGGAGGCTCCGGGGGCGACTTAGGACACACTGGAGAGACTATGTCTCTAGGCTGGCCTGGGAATGCCTCGGGATCCCGTCTGATGACTTGGAAGAAGTTGCTCGGGATAGGGACATCTTGGATTCCCTCTCAAGGCTGCTGCCCCCGCGACCTGACCCCGGATGAGCGGAAGGTAATGGATGGATGCTTCTTTCCACATTCTTTTATCAAACCAAAAGCCAATTAAAACAAATGAAGATTTAAGGACAGCCTAGCATTCATAAAACACGTCCTAATTCTTGTGATTAATTGCTGATAACTTTTGTCTATGTCTATTTATTGTAAAAGAAAGTCGGAAAATTTAAAATAAATGTCAATAGGACGACAACATTCAAGTCAGTTTTAGAATAGAATAGAATAGAATGTACCTTTATTGTCATTGTTACAACATGGGTTGAATATATTGTGACAACGAAATTGGACGTGGTACTCCAGTCCACATTTTACAGTGAGGACAAAGAAAACAAAGAGATAAAGGTACAAAGAACATGTTTGTACTGTTCTTGTTGCATAGGCTCTTTTTCCTCCGGAGGTGGGTGTATGAGGGGGTGAGGGACAGACAGAGATGGCCGGATCCAACTAGTTGTTTAATTTCATTTCAATGTTTTTGTCTTGGATGCTATTGCAAAGAAATAATAATTTGATCACAACATGACAGAGTCCCAAATCGAGTCATTTTGATTCATATAGCCCTAATTACAAAAATGACAACGCACAGAATCCCTTTTCACGTGATCAACCAATACTACCTTTGCGATCCACGAGTAGATTGCGATCAACTTAATGAGCACCATTGATTCATTAAAGATGAGGACATGTTATTACGTATTTGGCACCGAGTGAGTTAATGGACCTTGTGAGAACTGGCCATCAATATTTAAGATTAAAGTCAGTCCGGAAAAAAAGCAAGCAAAAATTGAAACGTTCTCAAATGTTTGATTTTAAGGGCACAAAGCAAGCTATTTCTGACATCAAAGACACACAGATTGATTTGGCGACAGCAACTATTCAAGTGAAACGCCGTCACTTGGCCTACACTTCAAACAGAACTAGCAGGGAAAAAAAACAGCCTCATTTAGCTTCAAAGTCCTGAAAAGAGTCACAGTCACACTTCAAGCACAATGTGCTTAAAATGCTTTTTTTTTCAATCTGCTGTTTGATTTCTGTCCAATGATTTTTAATCTCTCAGAACACTTATCCTCCGCTCCAATTTTGATCTTAGGGAACAATGAGATATGGACACTTGAGTAGGTCTATAACAACGAATCAATAAAATCGATCAAAATAGTTGATTAAAATATTGGCAACGAACTTCACAATCGATTCTTGTGTCGCCCGATTTATGCGCCAAACAGCACCTTAATTCATTAAATTAGGGTGTATTGAATTTCGTTGTGACGTTGAGAGGTCATGCTTGTAGTACCACTTTGATCCAGCAGAGGGTGACTCGAGACCACATATTTGTCCAGGGACGAACATTTAATTGTGTTTTGTTCCAGCAGAGGACACCTCGGGACCGTTTTTGATGCATTAATGAATGGATGGTTTTTATTGTATTTATGCAAGTACAGCGGTACCTCTACTTACAAATGTAATATGTTTTGGGAGAAGCTTTGTAATCTGAAAACTTCTTTAGCAGAGATGCATTTTGTATGTAAATGCGCTAATCCGTTCCAAGCCCCGCAAAAGTACAGTATATATTTTTTCAAAAACAAAGAAAGAAAAAGAGACACACAGAGAGTGAAAAAGAGAGGGACAGAGAGTGAGAGAAAAAGGTAGGAAAAGAGAGAGAGAAAGAAAAACAAGTACTGTGTCTTTGTGAGAGGCACCTGGCTTTGGCAACATCGAGTGGAAATATTTCAACCTGCAGCTCGTTTTTCTCTCACGCTTCTCTCAGCATTGTCTCGCGGGCCGGATTCAATCCCCTAGCGGGCCTGATCCGGCCCACGAGCCGCCTGTTTGACACCCCTGGTGTATATAATGATAAATAAGATTTTGAAGCACATGGAATGAATACATTGCATGTCATGGTTACTGACTAGCATCACCTGTGCCCGCTCATTTGGCGCCAGCCGCTGCGGGCTACCTGATTGACCTGTCACTCTCCGGTTGTCAGTCCGTCAGCGAACCTCTGTTGTTACAAGGCAAGAATTTTGACCGTGACTCCCGCCTGTCCCATTTTGGCACGCATTTTTCCCCTTGTCCGTTCCTGATCTCCCCGTCTGTCTCCGGCTATGACCTGTTTGTGATTCCGACCACGTCTGCTCACCCGTCCCAGCTTACGACCTGTTTTTGATCCCGACCACTTTTTTGCTCTCCTGTCCCAGCTATCGATCTTTTTTTTCCGTCCCTGACACCGCCATCTCCCGCTACGGAAGATCCCCTTCCGTATTCGGATCAAAATCCGGGTTTTGTGAGTGGCTTGCTTTCCGGGTCCAGCGAGCACCGGATCGCGGGCGCCGCCCTTCCTCTTTCTATCAATAAAACTTGTGGTTACCGTTATGCAATTGAGTCCTGATTCCTTTCTTGTCGTGACATTGTACATATTATATTAGTATTGTTCTCATGGTTTATATTGTCATTTAATCCAGGCTCCACATACTAAGTTTGTCATTTACATTGCTTAGTTTGAGCTTAAAAGTGAACCAAAATTTCATACCCACTTTTCAATCAACAGTTAGGGGTGTGCACAAGTGTGCATTATACACGAATTATACGCAAATTACACACTATTTCTTTGCCAGATTTTCCCTTTTTGTCATGATTACTGATGTGACTCAGCTGTGCCCGCTCATTTGGCGCCACCCACCGCAGGTTCTGATTGGCTCCCTGTCACTATTTGAACCCAGTCCTGTCAGTCCCCTGTTGTCAGTCCGTCTGCGAACCTCAGTGAATACTAAACAAGCCTTTTTTCGACCCCGACTCCCACCTGTCCCGTTTTTGCTCCCTTCTGTCTCCCGCTACGACTTGTTTTGATCCTGACCCCGTCTGCTCTCCCGTCCTGGCTTACGACCTCTTTTTGTCCCCGACTACGTCTACTCTCCTATTCTAGCTTACGACTCGCTACAGACTACCCTTTTGCTCTCCTGTCCCGGCTACCGACCCGCTTTTTCAGTCCCTGACACCGCCATCGTTCACTACGGAAGATCCACTTCCACGTTCGGAGCACAATCCGAGTACGAGAGCGACTTGCTTCCTGCGTCCAACAAACACCGGATCATGGGCGCAGCCCTTTCTCTTTCTTCCAATAAAACCTGTAAGAAACGTAACGCAAATGGGTCCTGCTTCTGTTCTGGTCCTGACACGTTTTTTTATTCAATCGTGACAATTCTAAGCAAACTTCGAGAAGCAATGCATATTTTATCTCAAGAGAGACCATTACCCTCTGAGTGTCAAATTAGCAGGGTTGGGTAGGGTTACTTTAACTGGATTACTTTCAATTACTTTTGGATTACTCCAATACCAAATATGCTAATAAAAGACAAAAGAAACTAAATACGAATAAAATGATGACTCACAACATGTGGTAAGCTTTCTCTCCTGGCTTTGATCTCTTTGATCTCTGGCAAAACTAACATAAAATGCGACAGAAACAAAATGAAAATCAATCTTGCCAACATCATTTTTGCCGTTCCATGTATTCCGTTACTCCCCAAGCCTGCACAAAATTTACTCATTTTATTCCTATTTTGTTTCTTTTGTCTTTTATTAGCATATTTGGTATTGGAGTAATGCAAAAGTAATTAAAAGTAATCCAGTTAAAGTAACCCTACCCAACCCTGCAAATTAGCTACACGTCCTTGCCCTGAAAAATTCATTCCTTAAGCAGATCAAAAGTTATAGTGGTGCGTTATACATGAATACATGTTTTACACAAATAAATACAGAACATTTCGAGGCATAATCAATAAAACTCCTCTAAAAAATATCAAATGTTGCATTGAATCTAAAAAAGCTCCCCCAAAATTATGAATGACGCACGCCTGCTACAATTTGTAATGAGTTGTCAGTGGTTTATTCAAAGAGTATTGCATTTCTATTTAAACCCTTCTATTATTTGATTTATTTCCGTTTTTTTTATCCAATTGTGAAAATCTATTCCAATGCAATGTATATTTCATCACAAGAGCCCATTAGCATCTGGGTGTCAAATTAGCCAGACGTGGTAGACCCGAACATTCATTCCTTACGCAAACCCATAGAAGTAAAATCGAACATCATCAAATTTTACCTCAACCGGGATCGTAAACACAGAAAATTGATTGCTGAAAAAGTCTGTCCGGTTTTTGGCTCTCTGAAGCACCTGAGGCTAGCATCATTGGCGAGCTGGAAGAAGTTTGAAACTTTTAACGACCTGCACGCAGGGAAAATCGGAGGCAACTAAAAATCTCTGCATATTTTCTTTTGATTGAACGCAACGCATTCAGTAAGTAATGGCGGAGCATTTACGCCTTTGGAAATTGGTCGTAGTGAGTCTCCTTATGCATTCGGATAGTGTCCTCCTGCAGAAGATGTTACTCAGACGTAGTCTGACAAAAAGCAGAGACACATAAAGCCACTCTGATGCTTAATGGAGAACTAATGTGTTACCGTGTCGTTTGCGTTTCCGAGAAGTCTTTTGGAAGCTTAGCGAATAAATGAATGAATGAAAACTTTATTTTCGAACATTAAAATAAAAACAGAACAAAAACAATAACTCAACAACAAAATAATGTTACATAATATGTTCGAAAAGGGGTAGTAAGAAGCAGTGTCATGTCCTGCACGGTTGTCATGGCGCCCAGCTGGCCCCGCCCCTTGACACTGGCTGAGACGCATTGGCCCGATTGCTTTTGGAGTACGTAAACGCTCCTTTTGGGACCAGATCATTGCTTTACCTTGTTGAAGACCAGTTCATGCCTGTTTGATCAGAGTAGTGCCTAGTTTGTAATTTTGATTGCCTTTGAACCTGTTTTGTTTTCTTTTAGGTCCGTTTGTGTGTTAGACAACTTTTCTTTCCTAATTAAAGTGACAGATCGTCTACGCATATGAGTTCCGACTTCCTGCTTCCCGGTCCGTTCGTGACAAGCAGATGTTTATATTCCCTACCCCTTCATCTTCCCTATTAAATACACCAATGATAATAACAACAATTGTTATAATATTAATAATAACAGTTATGATATAAGAATAGCAACAATAACAACAAAGTTAACCATAGTTCTAGACCAGGGGTGTCAAACTCAATAATACAGAGGGCCAGAACTCAAACCACACCTTTGGCCGCGGGCCGAACAGGATCAATATTTATTGAATACACTTTCCTTTTTTAAAAAAAATAGATAAATAAATATGAATTTTAAACAGTCGGGAATATTATTCCAGAATAAACAAACTTGAAGATTAAATGAATTAAAAATCGTTGCTCTCCATAAAAATACCTCCTGTCAAAATTATAAAAATGAAAATGTGAAAAAACGGACAAGAGAACAGTTGAAGAGCTGTGAGCCGCTGCGTCCGTGCGCGCCGCCATCTTGCTCATACCAACATATCATATCAACATATAAAAAGGTTTTTGGTTTTTTTTGCATCACCAGCTATTTTGTTATTGTGTTTTTTTGTTCTGTTATGGCTCTACCTTAGCCCAGTCTTACCTTGGCCTTATTGTCTGTCCCGACCAGTACGGAAGTAGGACCCAGATGCGTAACGTTACTCACAAGGGTTATTGAAATACAGAGGAAAGGCAGCGCCAGCGATCCGGTACTCGCTGGACACAGGAAACAAGCCGCTCACGGGATCGGAACGTGTTCAGAATGCGGAAGTGGATCTTCCGGAGCGAGAGATTGTAGCATAGTAGACGGAAAAACAGGTCATCAGCCGGGACGGGAGATCAGAACGTGGTCGGGGTAAAAAAAAACGGGTCGTTAGCCGGGACGGGAGATCAAAACGTGGTTGGGTCAAAAAAACAGGTCGTAGCAGGAGACAAACGGGGAAAATCCGGAAAGGGCAAGTGGAAAACGGGTGACAAAACGGGACTGACGGGAGTCAGAGTCAAAAATGCTTGCCTTGTGAAAACAGAGGTTCGCTGACGGACTGACAACAGGCGAGTGAAAGGACTGAGCTTAAATAGGACGGGGAACCAATCAAGTAACCAGCAGGTGCCAAACGAGCGGGCACAGGTGTATGTGATGAATCATCATGACAATGTCATTGGGTTTTTATTATTTAATAGTCATATTATGCCATATTAAGAGAAAAGGAATGATGCAAAAACACAGTAGGTGAGCATTTGACTGTTTTAAGCCCTTCAAAGGAATAACTTTCACCCTGCCTTCTTAGACATCCACTTTGAGAACCTCGCTCATTAAATGCTTGGCAGAAACGGCTCGTGTAGCGGCGAAAGGGCTTTTTTCCACTCGAGAGCTCGTGCTCTTTAAGATCTCCATGTCAGACTCCGTTCCCCGCTGACCTCTCGTCTCAGGCTTTAAAATAGAGACCGGCATAAGAGCCCCAATAAACACTGTAAAGCGAGCTACCGCGGGTCACAATGTTCCCTGTAATTTTCCACGGGTCTGAGCGTTTACACAAAGTCGGTGAGCAACGCTTGAAACAACAGTGAGCCACCAGAATCCCAAGTGTGGCAAGATAATTCATTATCAAACATGTCCAAAACTTGACATCAGTTTTCGGCAATGCAAAATGATTTTTCTCTTTTGAATGAATTGACTCATGTACTATTGCAAAGGTTGTACGGCCTACGAACGTCGTTTGTTCTTACAATTCTTTCACAAGATATCCGTTTCTTTTTATTTCCTGACATATTTTGTCGCATAATATTAACATTTTTGGGGGCTTATTGAGTCGGTTGTAAGATGCAGAACTGTACTTAATCACATTTTTTAGTGGAAGTACAATGTTGGCAACAAGATTGACTTGGTATAATTGGAAATTATTTGAATGTAACACAAACTTTCTGTGTTTTTTTTCTACTTTTTTTAAAATTCCTTTAAAAAAACCTCACCGTGTTTATTTTTTCCGAGCTGTTACTTTTTTCTTTTTGTTCTCTATTTACTTTTTTCCTTTGTTTCTGTCTTTTCTTTTTTTTTGCTGGCTTTTTTCTAAAGTTTTCCTTCTTTTTTTTCTCTTCCTTTTGTTTCTTTTTTTCTCAGTTTTTCACTACTTTTTCATTTTGGTATTTTTTTCTTTTTTCTTCTATTCCCCTATTCCTTTAAGTCATTTTGTGCATTATTTTACATAATATTTGGTCATGTTGGGATTAAAGAAGCAAAAACGACCCGAAGAGCCGTATAGGACCCGAAAGAGCCGGCTCCTTTTAGTGAGCCGAGCCGAAGAAGCCGGTTCTTGACAAACTCTACTAACTTTACTCAACTTCGTTCTACTTCGACTCGACTTCAAAATACCGCATTTAGGACACAACGTCAGGGGAACCCGTGTATTTTTACCTTCATGCAGTGTAACTTTGACCTAAGTCGCTTCTTAAT
Source organism: Urocampus carinirostris (assembly GCF_059441175.1). Classification (NCBI taxonomy): domain Eukaryota; kingdom Metazoa; phylum Chordata; class Actinopteri; order Syngnathiformes; family Syngnathidae; genus Urocampus; species Urocampus carinirostris. The sequence continues at coordinate 33,387,691 of NC_142357.1, read as the reverse complement.
TATTAAATTTGAGCCCTCATTTTTGTGCGCTGGCTAGATTTTCTTGTGCGCTGAGAATGTGCGAGCACGCGCGCAGCTTAGAGGGAACACTGCCCCGTAATCAACCCCGAGTCTGGACACACTGACCCATATTTGAGCATTCCATACTTTTCACTGCAACATTGCTCCCAAGTGTCCAACACTGCCAGTGAGTCATGCCAATAATTACACATCACCGGGACAGAAAATCAAAGTGAGATATAAAATGATGGCACGAAAGGCATTTAAATAACACACGCGATGAAAACAGACGCACTCGCCACACTCGGCTAGTTTTGCGCACATCGGGATCCATAAAATTGGAAAACAACGCGAAACCTTGCAGATTTACGGCGTTGTAAAAAAAGCACGCGATGGATTTTGCCATGTTTTTCGTTTTTATGGTGACGGAGGATCACATGATTCATTTTGCATCTCGACATGTCTGGTCAGGCAGATTTTGGCACGCTGGGAGCTTTGATAAGTCCGACATGGTGACTTTGTTGTCGGGTATTAGTTTCTAATGGAATTTACTCCCCCCCAGAGTTCTTTTTCTTGGTGTTGGAGTGACAGACACAGCTGGCAGCACAACTGGGGGGCTTTTATCACAGAGGTCTTGCAAAATTCATAGCCTTGTAACAGGTAGTTACATCTCTGGTTTCTTTGCCTTTTATACTGAACCAAGAAAAGCAGGGAATTACTTATATCTTAACCACTGTGTCAGTCTGGATTAGCTATATTTTAAGATGTATGCAAATTGGGTTGCATAACAGAAAATATTTATTGTGTCACTGTCATGTGAAAAAACGTCTCTCCAAAGTGATTTTGATTGGAGGATGCAAAAAGCCAATAAGTCCCACAAAATAAAATTGGTAGATAACACATTTTACAGTGAAGACTTACCATATTTTGTGCAGGCTTGGGGAGTAACGGAATACAACGGCAAAAATGATGTTGGCAAGCTGTTTGGATTTATTTTCATTTTGTCTCTGTTGCATTTTATGTTAGTTTTGCCGGAGATCAAAGAGATCAAAGCCAGGAGAGAAAGCTTACCACGTGTTGTGAGTCATCATTTTATTCATATTTAGTTTCTTTTGTCTATTCACTGAGGTTCACAGACAGACTGACTAGCATATTTGGTATTGGAGTAATCCAAAAGTAATTGAAAGTAATCCAGTTAAAGTAACCCTACCCAACCCTGCTTAATTTACACTTTCTGTCAGAGCCCAAACAGACAGTAGACCCAAACGCGTAACGTTTCACACCAAGCTTTATTGCGGAAGCGGAGAAGTCAGGCGGGGGGAAACAAATGCCAGCTGTTCGGCAATCGCTGGGCAGGAGAACCAGGAAGCCCACGAGATCGGAGCCTGGTCGGAAACGAGTCGAGCAGCCGGGACGGGAGATGGGAGTCTGGTCAGGGATGAATCACTTAAATCAGGTTCCAAAGACATATTCTCGGAACCTTTAAGTGTTTTAAAATGTATTTTCAGTCCTTAATACCCAGGGTTGGGTAGGGTTACTTTAACTGGATTACTTTCAATGACTTTTGGATTACTCCAATACAGAATATGCTAATAAAAGACAAAATAAACTAAATAGGAATAAAATGACACAATTTTGTGCAGGCTTGGGGAGTAACGGAATACATGGAACGGCAAAAACGATGTCGGCCCGCTGTTTGGATTTATGTTCATTTTGTTTCTGTCGCATTTTATGTTCGTTTTGCCGGAGATCAAAGAGATCAAAGCCAGGAGAGAAAGCTTAGCACGTGTTGTGAGTCATCATTTTATTCATATTTAGTTTCTTTTGTCTTTTCTCAGTAATCTAATGGCAAGTCTGGTCTAACATTGATTTGGCAGGGCACACAATATTTTCTTAATAACATCGATTCATTCACCTGCTTATTGGGGGCGTTAGGGGTTCAGTGTCTTACCCAAGGACACTTCGACATGTAACACGGAGAAGCCAGGATTTGAACTGGGATCTCTTGATCCCAAGACGAGCGCTCTACCTCTTTAGCCACTGCCTCCCTCTTTTATTAGCATATTTGGTATTGGAGTAATCCAAAAGTAATTGAAAGTAATCAACCCTGCCCCTGGTATACATTATGCCAATGAATGAGTTAACATACGGTGCACCCCTGTTAAGGGTGTAAGACCACTTGTTGGGCAATGTAGAAAATACAATTTAAGAACGAATAGTGTTTGTCAAAATGTCATGGTTTTTCCCAAAGTTGAAAAGATGAATGCATTGTTATGGGAGAAACAGGCAGCAAGAAGGCCATATTCGATAAGTGAGAACAGATTTCATGGGAAATCATGAGCCTTGAGTGATTTCGATTGAGAGCTTTTGATTTTCCTTTTTGATTAATTGTTTTCAAGGGCTTGAAAGACCGCCCTGAATTTCAGCTTGCCTTTTGGGAGTCGTTACAATGTCGCTGGGCTTCAATCACTGAAAGCACTGACGTCGGACAGCTGTTGATTTTGGGCTAATGGTTTTTTTTTTTTCTTTTTTTGTGGTAATGTTCAACATCGAGCAATGATTCAATCAAGATGACTCAAACATCGACCGGAAACTCGGCACAATCATTATTGCCGCTCGGCTTTTTTCACAGTTCTCCGTACCAGCGAGATGAGCTATGTACTTTTGGTTAGGAATGCATAATAACTGTATTTTTCCTACTGATAATAATAAAGGGTTCCGACAGATCCTTGAAAAGTCTTAAAAGTCAATGAATTCATTACACTAAAAATAAAGCCTTTATGGCATTAAAATGTCTTAAATCCAAGTTTCGATCGTCTTAAAAATTTGAAAACATAAGATTTATATTTTTTTGAACTCAAAAGATTGAGTAACATTTATCAACATTCTTTTTAAATAATTTACTGATCTACTTTTGTGGCAACACGGCGTGACCATAATCGCGGAGCTATCGAAACACTGATATTGTCATGATTATTGAGTCTGCTCCTTTGGCGCCAACTGCCTCGGATGCTGATTGGCTGCTTGTCTCTTTTCAAACCCCTGTCTTGATGAAGATAAGACCAATTTGTTGAATCGTCTCATACGTGTTCAAAGAATGCAGGAATCAAATGACGTAAGAGGGAGTTCTTTTTTATTGATACACAATTTCAACAAGAAACTCAGCGAATCTCAGATATCCGTGGGTCTTTATATTTTCAACATAGCACGTGTACCTGGTTTGGCCCCGTCCCTTTTCACGCTACACCCTTTCACGTGTACATGCCCAGGGTTCCGTCCTTATTTGGAAGTGTTTTTAAGTTTATGCCAGTTTATGTCACCTTGCCCTTTGCCGTTATCTCTTGTCCTCCCTTAAGGAGGATTGTTTATACTAATTCGTCTGCCGAGACCTTCCCGAGATGTAAGCAACATTTCTCCCAACTGTACGCAAGTCTTTCTACATGTCAGCAAGTCTCCTGAACAAATGTATGCAAATCTATTCTACAAATGCAAGTTTATTTTCTACAACAGTCTTCCTGTCACCTGTTGTCAGTCCGTCTGCGAACCTCAGCTCACGCTAGGCAAGCCCTTTCGACCCTGACGCTCTCCTGTCCTGATTCCTGTTTGATTCCCTGCTCCGACCCCTTTTCCGAACTTGACAACGTTTTTGCTCCCCCGTCCCGACCATCGATGGGTTTTTTTCCCCCACTCTCGACACTACCTTCGCTCGCCACGGAAACACCAATTCCACGTCTGAGTAACCTGCTCCCCAAGATCAACGATCTAAGGATCGTGCATACTATCCTTTCCCTTCTTCCTAACAAAACTAAGAGAAACGCACGCAAGTGGGTCCTGTCTTCGCTCTGGTCTTGATAGATATGCTATAAGTCAGGGCTTTCATCGCAGAAACATACATGTCATAGGTCTACCCACAATACCCATAGCAACTTCAGACAAAGACATTTACTTTGGGACATGGAAAAGAGTCAGTTTAATGATAAGTGTCTTTCTGAGGAACCTATTTGGCTAAAAGCTGTACCTGGTATTGTGTACGAGGCACAAAGTTTTCTGTGCAAGAAATATTTTTTGTTTTGTTAGTTTCAATTGTAAGGCAGCACGGCGGCGCAGTGGTTAGCGCGTGTGCGGCACAGTTCTAAGGTCTCGGGAACCTCCTGTGTAGGTTCAAATCCAGCTACCGGACTTCCTGTGCGGAGTTTGTATGTTCTCCCCGTGCTTGCGTGTGTTTCCTCCGGGCACTCCGGTTTCCTCCTACATTCCAAAGACATGCATTTTCAGGTGGATTGGCCGGTCCAAATTGTCCCTAGGTGTGACTGAGCGAGTGAGTTGTCTGTCTCTGTGTGCCCTGCGAATGGCTGGCAACCAGTTCAGGGTGTCCCCTGCCCACTGCCCGATGATTGTTGGGATGGGCTCCAGCACCCCCGCGACCCTACTGAGGATAAGCGGTGCAGCTAATGAGATGAGATGAGTTTCAATTGTGGGTTTTCTGGTCTTAAATTTGATTTTCAAAAGTCTTTAAAAGTCTTGAATTTAACTTTATATTTAAATTTATAAATATGTAATCATATTAATTTTACTTTATTATCCCCTTTTTAAGTGATTCATAATAATACACAATAAATGGTAATATATGCCTTGAATAAAAACAACCTGAAAAAAATGTTTGGGAGCCAAAACAGCAGTCTCTATTTAATGAGCCGAGCTGAAAAAGCCGGTTCTCTATAAAGAGTCGGAATTCACATCTCCTCAACAAACCATTCGCTTGTTTGAAGATCAAATTAAACCGGTCAAAGTAAATGGTCTGCATTTATATAATGCTTTTCAAGTCACTGAAGACCTCCCAAAGCGCTTTACAATGTGCTTCACACTTTCCCTTTTTGCACACACTAACCGATAGCAGTGTCAGCCATGCAAGGCAACTACCTACTCTTGGGGGATTAGGGATTCAGTGTCTTGCCCAAGGACACCTCGACATATAACACGAAGTAGCTGGAAATCGAACCTGCGACCTCTCGATCCCAAGTCGATAAAGCGCCTGTGTCGCTGCAGTGTTTCGTATTTATAGCGCGTGGGTCAAGTCGGCAGGACTGATTAAATCCTGGCCGACTGGGTCTGTGTGCGGGTGGGAGAGAGAGTGAGAAAACAAGGGCTTCGGCATGACGAAGAAGCAGGACACAAAAGTTTAGCAAAATGCAGAGGAACGCAGAGCAGGTGTCCAGTCACAATTCAGTATAAAAGACACTATGAAGCTGCTGGCCGATCGCCTTGAATTTTGGCTGCCCCCCGGCCCCCACTCTCAAGACAAGCTGACTGAGCCACAGCTTGGGTTACTTCACGAGAACTTTTCCGTCAGTTCCGGAAGCAATACAGTGGAACCTCGGTTCTCGACCATAATCCGTTCCAGAACCCTGTTCGAAAACCGATTTGGTCGATCACGGAAAATCCTTTTTCCCATTAAAAATAATGTAAAATCGTTTTAATCCGTTCCAACACCCTGAATGTTTACCATGAACGTAAACATGAAGCTAACCCAGGCTAATCGTACGTTCGCTTAAGCGTAATCCTCCGTACAAAAGATTATGCTAACATGAACGTGTAAAAATAAAGGATTATGAATAGGATTTCTTACCTTTGTGGTGGACGGTGGGGAGAGAAAAATCCTGAAAAGTTTTTTAACCTCTTCCAAAACTTGCGGCAGTTGCTTGCTTATAGCGCTAACTTCCTTAGCCGCATCACTCGATTTCACAGCCTCCTTATTCTTTACTATCGTACTGATAGTAGATTTAGCCATGCTGTATACACTAGCAAGATCGGAAATTCGTACACCTCTTTCATATTTAGCTATTATGCCTTTCTTAAAGGCAATAGTTGGACGAACAACTTGTGTTTTTTCACCTGTCCTGCTTGCACCGACCTTCTTCGGAGGCATAATTAGGGGCTAAAACACCCGTACGCCGCTTAGCATCGCACCCTAGCGGCGTTCGAACTCCGATTTTTTGACCGAACAGCGAAGCAAGAATTTCTCGAAATTTTCGTTCGAAAACCGAGGTTCCACTGTACATCTACGGTCACTGTCAAATTGAATGTCCAATCGGCTTGAATCTTGGTTGTCTGAAACATTTCTCGTGATGCAGGAAGTATCCGTATGTCATTTTATTTTTATTCAATATTTTTTCAATCAAATAAATATACGAAAAACGGGATCCTCCGCGAGGTGAAATGTTAAGCGATTGACTTTCGGATCACAGATGGCCTCTTTAACGTTTACATTTCGCTCTGGCGGGAGGAGCGTGGGCGCTCGAGAGGAATTACCGGGGCTGTAAAACTCCTCGAGTATAGTTAAAACTTTTTGAAACTTTCGCTTGTCTCGTATTGAATCGAACGGAATTACAGAGCAGACGTTGGGCGACAACCGGGGATTATTGCATGACGGGCAGCTGGTGAATGGCTCCAGCGGGCACAGAAAATGGGTGGGTTCGTCTTATGAGTGTAAAAGCTTTTAGGATGGAGAGAAAAAGAAAAAAAAACATTGAGAGATTGAGAGGAAAAGTAATGGTGTGACGCCGACTGAATAATTTCGTCTCTAACGGTATGTTTAAGTTGCGCTCTCGCTGCTGTAATCACACGGTGTGGTATGTTGCCACGATAATCATGCTGAGGTTTTCTCTTGTATTCGACGCCTTTTCAAAAAAATGTTCCTTTCTTAAGAAAATCGCTACATGTGATTATCTTTGTCCCTCAACGTTAACAATGAAACACTCTAAAGTCCATTTGAAACATGAATAGCTGGAGACAAGACTCTATGTAAGTGTTATTCATTCCACTTTTGATTACCGTAAATTCTGGACTATAAGCCGCTACTTTTTTCCCAAACTTTCAACCCTGCGGCTTATTCAGTGATGCGGCCAATTTATGTAATTTTTCTAACGGCCGACAGCGGCGCTCGAGTACCAAAAGTAAGATTTAGACTACAACTTCTTAGCTTGTGCACAAATTAAATTAGCGTAGACATATCCTCATCATGCAAATTGCAAAAAGGAAGGCACATGACGCAACTTTCAAGCTAAACGCAATCGAGCAGGGACGACGTCTATATAAGTCTCTTTCCCATACTGAAGGAAGACGACTTTGATGACGTCAGTCATAAGGAGGAAAATGAGGACAGCTTACCATGATTCCTGCAAGTACGGCATATTTTTTTAACAGGGACGATTACTCTGTTGCGAGCGTGTTGCTAGTAGCGTTTTGCTACCCTTCACAGGCACGGTTTGGGATGAAAGTTATAATATTATTATTAAAGCTTTGAAAACTCTCTCGGTGTGCCGTCTTTCTTTGTAAATATGTGTTATATGTATTTGCAACTGTATATTTTTGTAATATATTTATTTTAGAAACTTATTCTGATATGTTTTGTACGAGCAAATGAGAAAGAAGGGGCGGGGCAAACGCGGGCTGACGGGAAGTGGAGTAAAGGTGAGACGTGTTTGTGGACGCGGCCGACAATAGTGGATATATATTTTTCCCACCCTTTCCTTTGGAAATATACAATTTTTCCTTGGATTACTTTCAACGGGCACCCGGACTCTGCAGGTCTGCATCAAACCTTAAGTACCAGTATCATTTTCCGTTCATTTTTTCCGGCTGTGATATTTGGACTGTGTCGGGTATGGGCTAATTTTGTGTTTGTGTTGTATTTTTGAAATGTGGGCGCATGCGGCTAGTATACAGGTGCTGCTTGTGTATGTACAAAATCGGTTTTCCTCCCGAAATGTGGTGGGTGCGGCCTATAATCAGGTGCGCTCTATAGTCTGGAATTTACGGTACATAGCTGTTACTGATGACCCTTGATTCGAATCGGCCAATCATGTTGCTTCTTTGATTCCTACACCCTTTAGGGCTGAGGTGCTTTTTGTAACATTATGGATTTATTAATGGGATGTGGGGGGAAACCGGCATGCCCGAAGAAAACCTACGCAAGTGTCAGGACCAGGAAGGAAACAGGAAGCAAAACCCACTCGCGTAACGTTACTCACAGTTTATTGAGGGAGAAAAGAAAGGAGCGCGCACTCGATCCGGAGATTGTTGGTCGCGGGGAGTAGATTGCAAAAGTGGTCCAAATCAAACAGATCGTGGCGAGAGCAAAACAGGAGCAAAAACACAGGGGAAAAAAACGAAGATTCGCAGGGCTTGGTAAACAAGAGCAAAAACACAGGAAAAATTAAGATTCTCAGGGCTTGACGTGTCAAAACAGTTTCGCAGACGCTCCGACCAAAAAACGACTCACAGGACAGCGTTTAAGTAGTGACAGGGAGCATTCTGTCAAAGAGTTTCAGCTGGTGTCCATGGGCGGGGCCAATTGGGCGCCCTGGCAACCGTGACAGCAAGCACGGGGATTACATTTTACTGTGCACGCTATTCTCTTGCCTCATGCAGATGGCGGTAGAAAAACCATTGATTCTGATGAGGTGAATACCTCACTCCCAAACAATAGAATTGTTCATAGTTTTAGCAAGCTAACAGCAAGTGAAACCATCTAGTAATTTCTTTCTCGTTGCAAGGACTTTCTTTCATAATGGTGGACTACCTGTTGATGCTTTTATTCAAAAGGACAAAGGAAAGACTCAATTTACAAGTTAGGACGATAAAACCTTTTTTTTCTATGCTACAGTTCATATATTGATTTATTTCCCTGCCAATCAAATGATGACTAAGATGTAAGAATATGTATTTATAAATCTGACTGCTTCTACAGACACGAACCTCACCGCGAGTCACTGCTGAGAGTTAGCATAAAAACGGAAGCCAAAATGCCGATTTATGCTCTGTGAATGGATGAGTCATGATTACCGATTAAGAGCACCTGCGACTTTTTAATTGGCGCCAACCGCCTGGACAGCTGATTGGCTGATGCTCTCTTTTTAAACCCTCGGCTTCCAAGAGGAAGCCGTCAGATCGTTATGCGAACTGTTGCCACCAGCTCAGTAAGCCTTTTCGTCCGACTCTGTTCCTGCCCTGCTTTTCTCTGTGTGATCTTCGTTGCCAACCTGTGTCCAGACCTGACTTCGCCCCGTTCTGCCTGCCTGTTACCTAACCTGTTTCGTCCCGTTACCTGCCTGCCTCCTGTTACCTGCCTGCCTCCTGTTCCCGACTTCATTTACGAAGTTGACGCCGCCTTTGCTCTCCAGTCCTGGCCCACGACTTGTAATTCCCGCCTGTCTCCAATCCTCCTCGCTAGACATCGGCCGCGCCCCTTGTCCGTCAGCCATCGGATCATGGAAGCCGTCAGATCGTTATGCAAACTGTTGCCACCAGCTCAGTAAGCCTTTTTGTCCGACTCTGTTCCTGCCCTGCTTTTCTATGTCTGATCTTCGTTGCCAACCTGTTTCCGGACCTGATTTCGCCCCGTTCTGCCTGCCTGTTACCTGACCTGTTTCGTCCCGTTACCTGCCTGCCTCCTGTTGCCTGCCTGCCTCCTGTTCCCGACCTCATTTACGAACTTGACGCCGCCTTTGCTCTCCAGTCCTGGCCAACGACTTGTAATTCCCGCCTGTCTCGGATCCTCCTCGCTAGACATCGGCCGCGCCCCTTGTCCGTCAGCTATCGGATCGTGGAAGCAAGCCCTGCTCTCCCTCTTTATTAATAAAAACTCAGAAAACGAGCGCTAATGGGTCCTGTGTCCGTTTCTGGTCTTGTTTTACTTTTACGGGGTCCTCACTCGGTTAACATGTCCAGTACTGTCCGCTACGCTACGTTATAAGCAAAAACAAATGCACACGCTTTGACAATTGGGTAATTCAATTACACTAAATGCTAAATACAATGCTTATGTATAATTGAATGGTGTTAAACAAGTCAATGCACTGACCGTTTTTAAAAATCTTCATTTCTTGGTCCTGACAGGTTTCAGATGTCACACATTCTAACATTGGGAATACAAAATGACGCTAAAAGTTTGGATTTTATTGAGGAGCAATTGTAATGGTTAGCAGGATGCTTTAAAGGCAGGAAGCAGTTGTCGTTCCAGTTCCAAGAAATATGAAGTGGAAAACAACCTTTCCAATTTTCTTAAGAATATAATATTGTGTATTCACGGCATTTTGTGAATGCAGAATGGTTTAAGAGGTAATATCCCTATTCATCGATCTCGGCAGGCGGCCATCTTTAGCATATAACCAATAATTGATCTGCTAATTGATCTGCTTCAGTGAGCTTGCGTTAATGAGCCTCGGGCAACATTGACGTCAACAACCCCTAACTACAACTCTCAAAAGAAGGATTAAAACGGGGGAGTTTTTACGACTGATATTTGAACAAGGATATTAATAAAAATGCTGGGTTTGAACTAGCGGGGACCCATGAAACAAATTCTTTTGGGGAAGTCTTTTGGGTTGACTTCCTCTCTCACACTCAAACTCTTTAAATCAGGAATCTCAAACTCATATTTGTTGTCGGTTGCTGAAACTTGGGTCTGGGTGAGGCGGGGCCAAATCGTTTTTTTCCGAAAGAAAATATGATAAAAACATTTTTCCCACATTATCTATCTATCTATCTATCTATCTACCCCAATCAGTGCGGATAGGTCAGAACAGTTCAGATGTCATCTACCTCAGCACAGGCTCCCCCCAAGGCTGCGTCCTAAGCCCCTTGCTGTTCACCTTGATGACACACGACTGCGTCCCTAGGTCCGCCACAAACCACATCGTGAAGTATGCTGACGACACAACAGTGGTGGGCCTCATCAGGGATGACAACGACCTAGCCTACAGAGAGGAGGTGGAGCAGTTGGTGGGCTGGTGCAGGGACAACAGCCTGGTCCTGAATGTTGACAAAACTAAAGAGATCATTGTCGACTTTAGGAAAAACCAGCCCAACCATGCCCCACTTTGCATCAACAACAAGGCTGTGGAGGTTGTCAGCAGTATCAAGTTCCTAGGGGTGCACATTACAAACAAACTCACCTGGTCCGTGAACACTGCATCACTGGTTAAGAGGGCACAGCAGCGCCTGTACTTCCTGCGGAGGATGAGGAGAGCCCACCTGCCCCCACCCTCCCTCATCACATTCTACAGGGGCACCATAGAGAGTATCCTGACCAGCTGTATCTCTGTGTGGTGTGGAAACTGCAGCGCTACCGACTGGGGTAGTGTGAGGAGGGTAACGAGGACAGCAGAGAAAATAATCGGGACTACACTTCCCTCCATTCAGGACATTGGCCAGAAGCGCTGCCTATCCCATGCTAAGAACATTACCGGGGACCCCTCTCACCCCCATCATGGACTGTTCACTCTGCTAGCCTCTGGGAAGAGGTTCTGCAGTGTGCGGTGCAGGACCACCAGGCTCCGCAATAGTCTAGTCCCCCTGGCCATTAGACTGTTAAATGGTCAATCTAACATATAGTTAACTTAAATCTAAACGGCTGCTAAATCTGACTTTTTGCACTACTGGCAGTTTTTTATAGCTTGCCACTCATTGCACATTGCTCTCTGCACTATGGTAATTACAGCGTTATTGTTACAGTGTTAATGTTACTGTGTACCTGACTTGTTAACCTGACTGCCCATTTTGCACATCTGGTTAGCTACTCTTCTTGCACTATCGGCACTATGGTAAAATACTATACGTAGCCAATTACAATACAACTTTATTTATATCTGTACATTCAAGGAAACTGTGGGGGTCAGATGCATCGACATTTCGTTCTGTATACACGTGTACTAGAATGACAATAAAGTAGATCTGAATCTGAATCTGAATCTGAATCTATCTATCTTGATCATATCCCTCTGGAAGGGTGACCGACAGCAAGACAAACACATACAAAAACAAAGAAAATTAAAAAAAAAAGGGAAAAAGTAGCAAAAAAACACAAACAAAAATGTTGGGACCATGACCAACCCAAATGCCAAAACACCCAAAGTTGGTTATGCTTTCGCCCCTCCATGAAAGCGGCCATGTCATTTAGGACAGGGTGACACAACACACTCTTCTGTTCAACAGTAGGGCCTGACAGCTTTCACTGGTTTACCCCTCCCGCATCAAACAGGTGCCCTGCCCATCTCTTAGAACAAAAAAAAAATATTTCAGGATTATTAGAACTAATCAATCTTACTTTAAAATTTCACATTAATGCAGGGGCCATAAAGTATCATCCAGGGGGGGGGGGCAATTTTGAGACCCCTGCTTAAAGGTAATGTTAAATTGCAATGAAGAATGAGTAGAAAAAAAAATACAAAACAGTTTTAATGTCAGGACCAGAATGAAGACGGGTTTTATTGGGAGGAAAGGAAAGGAGAGCACACACGATCCGGAGATCGCTGGCCGCGGGGAGTAGGTTGCTCAGACACAGAAGTGGGACTTCCATTGCGAGCGATGGCGGTGTATGGAACGGAAAAAACGAGTCAGTAGCCGGGATGGAAGAGCACGTGAACGGGATCGGAAACAAGTTGGAAGCCAGGAGAGGAGAGTAGACATGGTTAAGATCAGAAACGGATCGTTATTCTGGCCGGGACAACAGACGTGGTCGAGATCAAAACAGGTTGTAATTCGGGACGGGAAAGCAGACGTGGTCTAGCTCAAAACAGATCGTAATGGGAGACTAACAGGAGCAAAAAAACAGGACAGGCGAAAAAGTGCTCGCCGTGTAAAAACAGAGATTCGCAGACGGACCGACAAAAGGGGACTGACAGGACAGAGTTGAAATACTGACAGGGAGCGAATCTGTCAACAAGCTGCAGCCGGCGCCACACGGGCGGGGCCAATTGGGCGCCATGGCAACTGTGACACACGGTCTGGGCCAATCGGGCACCATGGCAACCGTGACATTTTAAGTAAAAATAGTGATTTGTTGCCATCTTTGGACATCAACAAGAAATTAAAAAAAACTTTGGAAAAGCTTTAGTAACGCACAATTTGTTTTCCCGCATGCTGCAGTTTTCCGTCCATACGCTTTATTTCCTTGATACCGTTTTATTATTCTGGGCTTTGCTAGCATCTTGAAACATCAGCATAAAGAGCTGTAGGTACTTTTAAGGGATGGAAAAATCATAAATATGAAAAATGTGTTCACAACAACAACCATAGGTCAGGAAAACTTCAGGAAATAAAGGGAATTCATCTGACCAAAATAATTTCAAAACCATCCATCCATCCATTATCTGCACCGCTTATCCTCAGTAGGGTCGCGGGGGTGCTGGAGCCCATCCCGGCCATCTTCGGGCAGTGGGCAGGGGACACCCTGAACTGGTTGCCAGCCAATCGCAGGGCACACGGGTACAAACAACTTGCTCGCTCATTCACACCGAGGGACAATTTGAACCGGCCAATTCACCTGACATGCATGTTTTTTGGAATGTGGGAGGAAACCGGAGTGCCCGGAGGAAACCCACGCAAGCACAGGGAGAACATGCAAACTCCACACAGGAAGGTTGGTCGCTGGATTTGAACCCATGACCTCAGAACTGTGCCGCACAGGCGCTACCCACTGCGTCGCCGTGCTGCTCCGATTTCAAAACCTTGCAAGGAATTATTAGGAACATGCAATCTTTGCCGCTCCTCCACGCAACGCCAGCACTCCGATCATTCAAGCAACGTCAATGTTTCGGTGACCTTTTGTTAAGCGCAACAGTAACATATGCTGTTTTCATGAACCCAAGCTGTTCCTCCGCCTTTCTCGAGAAACACTTGTACAGAACTACTGAGGCGGATAATCCCAAATAGCAGCAAGGACTGCAGAAATAACCCAACAACGCCCGCTACATCTGGATGGAGAAAACCTTGAAAAAAAAAATGATATCAAATCAAGTTTACAAAACAAACTTTAGGTAGGGAACAATGTTGTTCATTCATTACAAACACAGCAGGTAATCTTAATCATTGTGCAGCAAGAACCGCTACTTAATAACCGGGGTTGGGTAGGGTTACTTTAACTTGATTACTTTCAATTACTTTTGGATTACTCCAATACCAAATATGCTAATAAAATACAAAAGAAACTAAATATGAATAAAATGACTCAATTTTGTGCAGGCTTGGGGAGTAACGGAATACATGGAATGGCAAAAATGATGTTGGCAAGCTGTTTGGATTTATTTTCATGTTGTTCCTGTCGCATTTTGTGTAAGTTTTGCCGGAGATCAAAGAGATCAAAGCCAGGAGAAAAGCTTACCACGTGTTGTGAGTCATCATTTTATTCATCTCATCTCATTAGCTGCACCGCTTATCCTCAGTAGGGTCACGGGGGTGCTGGAGCCCATCCCAGCAATCATCGGGCAGTGGGCAGGGGACACCCTGAACTGGTTGCCAGCCAATCGCAGGGCACGCAGGGACAGACAACTCGCTTGCGCATTCACACCTAGGGACAATCTGGACCGGCCAATCCACCTGAAATGCATGTCTTTGGAATGTAGGAGGAAACCGGAGTGCAAGGGAGGAAACCCACGCAAGCACTGGGAGAACATACAAACTCCACACAGTAAGTCCGGTAGCTGGATTTGAACCCACACAGGAGGTTCCCACGACCTTAGAACTGTGCCGCACACGCGCTAACCACTGCGCCACCGTGCTGTGAGTCATCATTTTATTCATATTTAGTTTCTTTTGTCTTTTATTAGCATATTTGGTATTGGAGTAATCCAAAAGTAATTGAAAGTAATCCAGTTCAAGTAACCCTACCCAACCCCGTTAATAACAGAGTTCTAGAGAAAGAAGAGTTGTTACTTAGCCTAGCCGTAGCAGTATCAAAGACGTGCAGCATCAATATTGCTTTCTTTACTGACACTGCCTTAGTCTCTTCCTGGTGATCAGCATTTCTTTGCACTCTTCTGACTTTCCTTGGAGTTCAATTTAATTTATCTATTCAATGTAACAAGCTGCTGAAATAGTAGCTGTCACTGTGCTTCTCAGTATGTTCTAGTTCTAACACCCACACACATACAACCTGCCCCGTGATAGCCTTTGCTGTTTGCTATCTGCTGCAGAACACAATGCACGAAACGTTCGATATCAATGACAATAAAGAGAATTTAATTAAAAAGTATTAAAACCATGAAAACTAAATTGTGATAGGTATTACAAACGCTCCCCTACTTACAACCATTCGACTTACGTAAACCAGTAGATACGAAAAAAAAATTCAGGGTGTTGAGAAATACATTGCTGTAAGTTAGATTTTGTATTGTGTGCATCTTTTTCCGAGTACAGGACAGTACTGTAGTGCTTCTTTCCGCCACTACCAGTGTGTGGCGCTGTGAGAGCTCACCCAGCATAATAATAATATAATAATAATAATTTCCTTTGTATTGTCATTCTTTGTAACAATGTACACAGAACGAAATGTCGATACACCTGACCCGTTGTAGCGAGCCGATGCAGCCGCAGCCAACAGAGGGCGCCGCCATTTTACCAATGTTATAAGCATCGACCCGGAAGTAAAAAAAAATCCACTTCCTCTTCCTAATTCGTGTGTATACATGCCATACTGTCTATGTCTATACCAGGGGTGGCGAACACGTGGCTCTAGAGCCGCATGCGGCTCATGGCCAATAAGAATGCGGCTCTTTGCCTCATTATCTTTTCTCTTTGCCTTGTTTCATGTTTAGTTTTTTGTGTGTATTGAGGGTGGACACTTTCCTTGAAATCAACACAAGAACAATACATGTTGGATCGTAAGGAGAGGAGCGTGTTATGGGAAATAATATGTTTTTAATTGTCTGTCAAGGCAGGTCAGTGCGTGGCGTGGCTCTTTGATTCTCACAGTTCAAAATTTCGGCTTTGTGTCAAACTTGTTCGCCACTCCTGGTCTATACTATCCCCAAGACTTTTGACATTTTTACTGTTTAATATCTCGTGCATCCATTCAAAATGGTTGGTGTTAAGTGTAAAGAAAAGGTGGGCCGTTTCTTTTGAAATTAAAGTGGAATAGGAAAGCTTGATGCGGTTGAGAAAATGGTCGGAATGCTTTTTTCTGTCCACTCTCTACCATGGAGAAGGACCTCTTGAAGCCTATCTTCCAAAAGTAAGTTAAACTCAACTTTATTTATCTTTATAGAGCATATTAACAAACATCTTCTTTGTTCCTTTATCGCTTTGTTTTCCTTATATCCTCACTCTAAAATGTGGACCTGGAGTGCCACATCCAATTTCGTTGTCACAATATATCCCATGTTGTAACAATGACAATAAAAGTATATTCTATTCTATTCTATTATTTTATGAAATAGTACAAAACAATACAGGTTATGTATACAAGCCTTAAACATACTTATATAAACCTTAAAAGAATTATATATAGCACTGAAGCAACGAACAAATTCAGTTTACGAACGATTGTCCGGAATCTCGTTCGTAAGTAGGGCAGCGTCTGTACTCTATTTTAATTTTTTTTTTTTTTTTTGCTTAAAGAAAACATATTCGTTTTAAGCAAGGGGCAAGGACATTTTATGTAGTCGTGAGATCATTTTTGTCATGGTTGCCATGGCGCTCAATTGGTCCCCGCCGTGTGGCGCCAGGTTCTGTCACGGTTGCCACATCGCCCAAATTGCCCCCACCCACTGGCACCAGCTGAAACGCATTGACAAATTGCTGCCGGACTACTTAAACGCGGTCTCGCGTGTTGCCTGGTTGTCAGAGCGTCTGCAAGACTCCTGTTGAAATGCCTAGTTCTGTGAATTTGCCTGTGTTTGATCCTGTTTTATTTTTGGCCTGATCTGTTTGATTTTGACAACTCTTTTGTTCGGATTTCAATCCACTTCCGAGACTATCGATCCCCGGATCGAGTGTGCGCGCGTTCCTCATCCCTAATAAACTGTGAGTACGTTACGCGATTGGGTTTTCCATTCCTGTTTCTTGACCCGGTTCGTGACAATTTTAAATGTTAGTGGATATCACTACTAGTGTCGGAAAAAAATGGTGACGCCTCTAAAGCTTTAACAAGTAATTTCAATCTAGTCCATGTTGGCGTGTGAACTTGACATATTTGTAGGTTTTCACAGAGCACATTCTATCGGGACTCGTCCCTTGAAATGGATTTAGTGAGTGTTCATTTTATCTCTGAAAAGTGATGGGTCCCCGGGATTCGCATGCTCAAAAATCTATGAGTCCCAACAGAGATCTATGGATCCCCAAAGTTTAGTGTTATCGAGGTTGAAATTGTAAATCGGTGACAAATATGTAATAAAAATCTATATATTACATGTTACACCGATCCCTCTCTCACCTGGATAGTGCTAAGGGGGCTGTGAGAATTACATTTTTGGACTTCTCCAGTGCCTTCAATACCATACAGCCTCTGCTTCTGAGTAGGAAACTGACAGAGATGGGAGTTAGCTCACACCTTGTAGAATGGATTACGGACTACCTGACAGGCAGACCCCAGTATGTGAAACAGGGGGGCTGTACATCGGACACTGTGGTTAGCAGCACAGGAACTCCGCAGGGGACCGTGCTCTCTCCGTTCCTATTCACTCTATATACATCAGACTTTCAGTACAACTCGGAGTCCTGCCATGTGCAAAAGTTTGCCGACGACACTGCGATCGTGGGTCGTATCAGAAATGGGCAGGAGGAGGAGTTCAGGAAATTGATTCAGGACTTATGGAGCGACGCAAACCACCTGCACCTGAACACCACCAAGACCAGGGAGATGGTGGTGGACTTCAGGAGAACTAAAACTCACCCGGTTCCTGTAACCATCAAAGGAGAAGGTGTAGAATTTGTACAGACCTACAAATACCTGGGTGTGCAGCTGGACAACAAACTGGACTGGACTGCCAACACAGAAGCTCTATGTTGGAAAGGCCAAAGCCGACTTTACTTCCTCAGAAGGCTGGCCTCCTTCAAAATCTGCAAAAAGCTCCTGAAAATATTCTATGAGACAGTTGTGGCAAGCGCCCTCTTCTATGCGGCAACGTGTTGGGGAGGCAGCGTCAAGAAGAAGGATGCCTCTCGTCTTAATAAACTGGCGAGGAAAGCGAGCTCTGCTGTGGGCACAGAGCTGGACAGCCTGACAACAGTAGCTGAGAGACGGGCACTGGAAAAGCTGTGGTCAATCATGGACAATCCATCGCATCCACTACACAGCATTATCTCCAGACAGAAGAGCAGTTTCAGCGACAGATTGCTGTCACTGTCTTGTACTACGGACAGACTGAAGAGATCTTTTCTTCCTCATGCCAAGGCTCTTTAACTCTACCCGGCAGAGTAAAAGCCCAAAATAAACCACACCCCCTACATTGCATATTACCGAATTTTATTGCAATATGTATTCTGTGTAGCACTATTTAGATATTCTATATAACACGCTACAGTGGGCATTTGCACGTCACATTGGGTATTTGTATATTGTATTCTTTTTGCTTTATTATTGTATTGTTCTCAGCTCAGGGATGCTGCTGGAAATGTGAATTTCCCTGCGGGGATGAATAAAGTATCTATCTATCTATCTATCTATTCGTTCAGTTTTAATCATCAAATTTTTAATTCATTTTCTGCATCAAATTATTGTTGGTAATATACCGATTAAAGGGATAACCACAAACAGGTCTTTTTTTCATTTTCTCCTTCTATACTTCCTTTTTTTCTTCACTTCTTTATACTAGATCATAAGTCGTAATATAATGCATCAAAGCAAGTGAAAAAGCCAGTTCTCTAAAAAGAGACGGACTTTTCACTACACAACTCGAGAACGGCGTGCAGACGAAAACTCGAACCGCGAGACCAAAACAACAATGGCGGATCTGCCTGGCGAAAAGTTTGGAGTGCGGTAAATCTTTGTTAAAAAAAAAATAATCGGGTAATAATGACAATTTGGTGTCAAAAAAGTTGCGTCCCGGGGACGCACGTTGATTTGAGACGATGCGTCCCCAGCAAAAATGATGCGTCTAGGACGCAGGGACGCGGGCAAACCAGAACACTGATGTCTATACTATACTAAGACTTTTGACATTTTTATTGTCTAATATCTCATGCATCCATTCAATATGGTTGGTGAAAAGTGTAAAGAAGAGGTGAGCCGTTCCTTTTGAAATGAAAGTGGAATAGGAAAGATTAATGTGGTCGAGAAAATTCGTCCACTCCCTACCTGGTCCATGTTACATGATGGTTGGCGTGTGAACTTGACATATTTGTAGGTTTTCACAGAGCACATTCTATCGGAACTCGTCCCTTGAAATGGATATAGTACTTTGTTTTCGCATCCATTCACATAGAATAGAATAGAATAGAATATACCTTTATTGTCATTGTTACAAATGGGCTAACATATTGTGACAACGAAATTGGGCATGACACTCCAGTTTTACACATTCATAGTGAGGTATGAGCAAGAAGATAAAGGAACAGAGAAGATAATGTTATAAGACAAGGGGGATAAGGCTATAGTTATAATTTACATGGTATTTACACAAGAAATGTCGGCATGTGGGATGTTACATACAGGGTTGTCGTGATAACGTCGGTATCGTAACGGTTGTGCAATATTGCATTTGGTGCAAAGTCATCATAGTGCAAAAATAGTCAGCATGAAACAGGAAATGGTCAGACATTGTGCATTCCAATAAATAGTTTAAAATCCTCTCGGAGCGTTGGCCTCTAATATGCGGCGACGCTTGTCAAGGGGGGACATCGGCGGCGAAGTTGCTCGGATTTCACAGTGATCACTCAGGCCGAGCTGTCGAAACCTTGGCGGCATTCTCCTCTTCCAATTAATTAGGGCCTAATAAGAGAGGGATGCCACTTGTTTCTTCGTGCTGGTGACAGAGCCGAGGGCTTCCTTGGGTAAATGAGGCCAAATTCTTGCTCGCTCTGGCCTTTAATGAGATGCGAGAAGCATGGAGTTGTCAAAAGAAAGTTACTATTCTCCGGGTTTGTTCACACAGCGCTACGGAGGAAAAATGTCTTTCATAAAAAGGAAGAACACGGATAAAAAACAAACGAAATGCCTGCGTTTCCAACCCTAGTGTGCATATTGGCAGGGTTGGGTAGGGTTACTTTAACTTGATTACTTTCAATTACTTTTGGATTACTCCAATACCAGATATGCTAATTAAAGACAAAAGAAACTAAATAGGAATAAAATGACTACATTTTGAGCAGGCTTGGGGAGTAAAGGAATACATGGAACGGCAAAAATGATGTTGGCAAGCTGTTTGGATTCATTTTGTTTCTGTCGCATTTTATGTTAGTTTTGCCGGAGATCAAAGAGATCAAAGCCAGGAGAGAAAGCTTACCATGTGTTGTGAGTCATCATTTTATTCATATTTACCGTATTTTCCGCACTATAGGGCGCACCAAGTTATAGGGCGCACCCCCCAAAAAAATCGTTTTTGGTCCTATATCTTCCATACATAAGGCGCACCGGATTATAAGACGTTACAATGGGAACGTCGACAAAACATTCAGATAGTTCAGTCCAACTTATTACCCCCTTAACATTCCGAAAGCTTGCAAAGAAGCAAATGCGTGTCTCAGACATATCCGGAAACAGTGTCTGTACGATGTCACTCAAATGCATCGTTCCAAATATCATTCGGAAGGTTAGTCTTGGGATTCAAGAAATGCCAACCATTCCTTAGTTTCTATTTTCTTTTTCGCTCGCAACTTTACTGTGCATATGACAATAAACACTTGGAATAGAGTTTAATTTTAAAAAAGACCTATCACAGAAACATCGATATCACTCTGAAACAAGATACTGGGAAAATATATAGCCGGAGTAGCTCACCGAATTCGTTGCGTTCAATAATAATGTGCAACCATGGTCCTCTTATATCCGTGAGTGTAGTCAATCCAGGAGAGTAAAATATTTACAAATACAGAATGGTAAAACATGTTTTCTTTATGCCGTAGACAACCAAACTTGCTATTCACATTCATCTTTTTCGGCCAATTGCAGGCTTTGTTTTGCCCCTTTAGCCTATGCGAGCCTGTAAATGATAAAAAATCTATATCTATCTATTTATCTTCTCTCTTTCTATGTATCTATATTCTCTCTATCTATATCTATCTATCTATTTATCTTCTCTCTTTCTATGTATCTATATTCTCTATCTATCTATCTATCTATCTATCTATCTTTTTATCTACTCTCTTTCTATGTATCTATATTCTCTCTCTCTCTCTATCTATATCTATCTATTTATCTTCTCTCTTTCTATGTATCTATATTCTCTCTATCTATATCTATCTATCTATCTATCTATCTTTTTATCTACTCTCTTTCTATGTATCTATATTCTCTCTATCTATATCTATCCATCTATTTATCTTCTCTCTTTCTATGTATCTATATTCTCTATCTATCTATCTATCTATCTATCTATCTATCTATCTATCTATCTATCTATCTATCTATCTATCTATCTATCTATCTATCTAAACAACCAATAAAGGAGGTGCTAAATAATCCACAATCACAATGTCCTTTTAAGGATTTTAATATTTTAAAACACATTGAAAATCTGCTTGTTTTTTAATGATATCTCCTTATCGCAGATTGCCATTATCACAAACAGGTGGGTCTGTAATGTATCCCCCACCCCAATAAATATTGATTGACTGCACAAGGTTTTTTACTGGGCTCCTGTAACCCTTTTACACTGCCTGTAAAAGTTATCATTTCCAACCGTTTTAAGGTCGTCTTTAATATTTTGGCACGGGAACAGAAAGGGCCGGACAAAGTTGATATCCTCGGTATATCAAATATCGGGCGATACACCAACTTCGGGGGTCATTTCAGGCGTAGGACTGATCTGTGTGTGATCAATGGTGGGACTGACGCGTTGAAAAAAAAAGTCAAATCATAAATTACAAAGCCCTCTGAGTGCTAGCTGTTCTTCTTTCGCTTACGATGTAACCTACAAGTGTCAATCCGCCATCAAAATTTGAGATATTTGGATGTGTGTATATTTACTTACTAAGTAGAACTGAATACAGTTACGGTGGCGCTAAATTTCTCCTCATGGAGATATTCTCCCTACTGTGTATCCTCGCATCAAAGCCGTATTTACAACTACATTAAAGAATGCTGAAATCAGGCGGGCAGTTTATATGCGTGTATGTGGTTGTGTGTCAGCAGTAGCGAATGGTAGGCAGTGCATGGGGAAGGGGCGTGGCTTATGCAGGAACAACAAAGTAAATTGGGCAAACTTGAGCTCAAATTTTTTTTGCACATTATTTCTTTTTTCACACAAAAAAATGAGAACATTTAGAACGTAGTAAACACATTTTCACTGTAAGATAATTTTCTCTCAATTTAAGTATTTTGGTTATTTCTCTTCTTTTCATTTTCCTTTTTACTTCTTTTTTTTCTTTTATTTGTTTTATCTATTTTTATTTTTCCCCCTATTCTTTTTCTTCTTTCTTTTATTTCCATTTTCTTTTCCCTTTTCCCTTTCCTTTTCTATTTCAGTTCTTTATATATACTCTTTGTTTCCTTTTTTCTTCTGTCTTATCCCTCCTTTTTTTCTTTTCTTTTTTTCTTTCTTTTTGCTTAGGCAGAAAAGTGAGGGAAAATCATGATTGGTTTGGTTCTCACGGTTGTCCTTTGCCCTCACTTGGCACTGCACATTTGGCGACAGCTGCAGCTCGTTGCCTATTTAAGCTCAATGCTCTCACTCACCCCTTGTCAGTCCGTCAACGAACCTCTGCACCCGCAAGACATGTCTTTTGACTCTGTCCGGTATCCTGCTTGTGTATCCTGTCCAGTATCGATCCCGTCTATCTCATCCTGTTTGATATCTGACTCCAGTCTCCAGTGTCTGGTATCAATCCCGTCTGTCTCGTGCTGTCTGATATCTTGCTATAGTCTCCAGTATCAGTTATCGATTCCGCCTGTCCTCCTGTCCGATATCTTGCGTCATTCTCCAGTATCTGGTATCGATCCCGTCTGTCTCGTCCTGTTTGACATCTGACTCCAGTCTCCAGTATCTGGTATCGTTCCTGCCTGTCCCGTCCTGTCCGGTATCGATCCCTGTCTTTCCAGTATTCGCTCGTGTATCTGGTATTGATCCCGTCTGTCCCGTCTTGTCCGGTGTCGACCCCGTCTGTCCGGTATCTGCTCGTGTATCTGGTATTCATCTCGTCGGCCTCTGACTTCCTGTTTTTTCCATGCCGGACTTTTGTCTTACTTCTTCCGCCCAGCGATCGCTGAATCACTGGCGTTTGCGTTCACGCGCATTACGACCCCATTCCCGTAAAAGAAAGCTTGTGTGAAAACGTTACGCATCTGGGTCCTCATGTTCTGGTTCTGACAGTGGTCGACTTTACGGTTGCATAACACCATATCTAGTGGTCAAATATGACACAATGTACCTTTAAATGATGGACTAATACTGATTGTAGATGACATGTCGGGGCAATATCCATCCTTTGCTGTGTTCTTTTAAAAGCTCAGCCTTCTGCAATTTCTTAGTATCACGGTGGAAAATAGGCTTAATATTCCGAAAAGGAAGTTTTATCAATCACAGAAACAAAAGTCCGCCCGAACGAACGAGTGCCAATTTGTCGGATGCATCATCGGCTGCGCCCGAGCTATTCAATTTGGCCCGGCAAAGGGAAGTGGCATCTTCTCCCTCGCATCAAGAAAATGTTGTAAATCCAGTGCAGCTCGCCTAGACAGGTGCCCTCAAGCCACTCTCCTATTTCCCCCCTTTTTTTTTTGTCTCCTACCTCAGTAATGGCGCATTTCCTTTCCTGGAACGCCGAAAGAATGAAGCGGCACGCCGTCGAGCTTTTATCATCTCCTCATTACAAGGTTATACCGTTAATGCCTGTTGACCAATCCACGTTAGGGGGGGATTTTTTTTCCCCTTTTTTATACTGTTATGTTGAGGACCAACATAAGTGTTTGCAGACCCAGATGCAGAATGGTTGCACAGGAAGGAACCTGTGCTGATTGTTGATCTCAGGTTGTGGTGTGCAGTCTCCTGGGGCTGCAACAACGGATTCATACCAGCTCGGTAGCCTAGTTGGTAGGGCGCCCGCTCCGAGACTGGGAGGTCGCTGGTTCAAACCTCAGCCGAGTCATACCTACGACTTACAACTTTGGTACTCATTGCCTCCCTGCTTGGCGCTCGGCATTAAGGGTTGGAATTGGGGGGTTTGCTCACCTAATGACTCCCAAAACAGTAGTTGGGTTTAAAATGGCGGCGCCCTGTTTGGCTGCGGCTTCATCGGCTCGCTACAGTTTAACTGTATGGTGTATCGACATTTCGTTCTGTGTGCATGGTTACAAAGACTTACAATAAAGGTAAATTCTTCTTCTTCTTCTAAAATCGATTAAAATCAATTATTAAAAGTATTGGTTACTAATTTACTTAAAGTATAGATTATTTATATGCTATAGAGTAAAAGTGTATTTTAAGCTTGATTTAAACATTTCCACTGAGGTTGCAGATCAAATCTCAGGGGGAAAAGCATTCCACAGCACCGGGGCCCGAATGGAAAATGCTCTCGAACCTGCGGATCTCTTCTTGGCTCTTGGAGTTTACTAGTAGACCAGCATTTTCAGAGCAAATGCTCTTGATTTTGGACTTCGGGAGTAATTGAGACGGGAGGTAACAAACGCATGAATTATAATCTCCAAATCCATCTGAGACAGCATAGGGCAAATTTTGGCAATGTTGCGAAGATGGAAAAAAGATGTTCCAGTCATATTCTTAACGTGTGTTTGAAAGGACAGATCGGGGTCACCTAAATTTTTGACTGAGTCACTCTGGATGATATTACATTTGTCAATGTTCAGAGACGTTTTTGAGAACTATGCCAGTGCTTATATTGTGTCCGCTAAATTCTTCCGTTGTTTTAATACAACATTTAGCCAGCACCTCAAATGTAATGATCATAAACAACGGTAGTACACGGTAACACCGTTGCGTTTCGAGGTTGAAACTCCTCGAGTCAGAACCAAGTCTAGCGTGTTTCCATCTTTATGAGTTGGCAAATCAATAAGTTGATTAAAACCAAACCAAACAAAACCCAAACTAAAGCCAAATGGTGAAAAAAACATGTGGAGCAGTACAGGAGGACCAGCTGAGCAATGCTTTGGTAGAATAGTAACAGGAAGTAAGGTGCAATGTATAGCCCTTTGAGTCGGAGACAACGTTAGTTTTTGGCATAGAAGAAGAAGCTAAGTTTGGGCGCTAAAGACAATGCTAATGTTTGGTGAAGAAAAAGACACTTGTTTTTTGCGATGAAAAAAATTATGTTGATGGATTGATTGATATACCGTATTTTCCGCACTATAAGGCGCACCGGGTTATAGGGCGCACCCCCCAAAAAATAGTTTTTGGTCCTATATTTTCCATACATAAGGCGCACCGGATTCTAAGGCGCTACAATGGGAACGTGGACAAAACAGTCAGATAGTTCAGTCAAACTTATTACCCCCTTAACATTCCGAAAGCTCGCATAGAAGCAAATATGTGTCTCAGACATGTACGGAAACAGTGTCTGTACGATGTCACCAATCACTCAAATGCATCGTTCCAAATATCATTCGGAAGGTTAAAGTCTTGGGATTCAAGAAATGCCAAACATTTCTTAGTTTCCATTTTACTTTTGCTGGCAACTGTGTGGACAGCAAAGTAAGAATTTTATTGTGCAGGGAAACTGGGTTCTTTACTGTGCATATGACAATAAACACTTTGAATTGAATTTAGTTTAAAAATAGACTCATCACAGAAACATCATGATCGTTCTAAAACAAGATACCGGGAAAATATAAAGCCGCATAGCTCACCTAAGTTCTCTTGCAGCCATCACGTTCAATAATGATACGTAACCATGGTCTTCTTACAACCGTGAGTGTAGTAAATCCAGGAGAGTCAAATATTTACAAATAAAGAATAGTAAAAAATGTTTTCTCTATGCTGTAGTGCAACCCAACGTGTGATTCACATTCATCTTTTTCGGCCAATTGCAGGCTTTGTTTCGCCCCTTTAGCCTATGCCAGCCTGTAAATGATAAAAAGGATCCGCCCCCTTTACCTCCGAATAACTTTAGCCAATAGTGACTGATTCAAATGATGATTGACACATTGGTTAGCCAATGAAACGCCGGTATATAAATCCCAGCATACACGGCGGACTACTTCGCCTTCGGGTGAAAATCTAGTCGGCGGCTGCTTGCCTTAGTTGCAAGACTTTGCAACTTAATATTGATCCATATATAAGGCGCACTGTATTATAAGGCGCATGGTCAGCTTTTGAAAAAAAATAAAGGCTTTTAGGTGCGCCTAAGAGTGCGGGAAATACGGTATATAAATATGTATAAACATGTAAATACGTGTATGCATATAAGTCTTTCACAACACAGGAACAGCCGAAAAAATTGGTTCCCTCTGTTGTTGAGTAGAATATAGATTCAGCAGGACTTTGTAATCCCAACAGGCTAGAAGTTCAACTTCCCCTTGCCTGATTTACAAAACTTCCAAACAAGTTTGTTCGGGCTCATCTGCTATGTAAATATATGCATTATCTATCAATGTTCTTCTCTTTTCAGTCAATCTGTCCCCTCATTAAATGTGACTGATCAATTAGGATACGCTATTCTTCAGGGATGAACTGTTTATCCTTTCAGCCGGGTCCTACTTTAATTTCATGTCATTCCTCTTTTGTCTCTCAAACAAATCTTTGCAATTTCTATTTTAGGTTTTCATCAGTAATAATAAAATTGGACCACCTGAATAGATAGTTCCAAGGATTGTTAGGGTGCCACGCTTCTCCCGACTGTCAGGCTCCATCACATGAAATTGAGGCAAGACAAATGACTTGTCAGAGTTCATGAGCTTCTGGCCGTTTCCCGGTTCTTCAGCACGACAATAATTCAATTTATTTCATGCAAACAGGCATTTCCAGACATACCTTTTGATTGCGGCCACACGCGGCTTCGGCTGATTTGATTAACAGAAGAGCTCCTCCTGGGCATGAGACCCGGCAAATTAATTTCTTTCCAAGTAGTGTTTGCATCTTTGCCGGCGTACCTTCCCGCTCGGGAACGCTGATAAGGAACTATCGCATTATCTCGGCCTGGGCTGAGTTGTGTTTACTCGTCCGTGCATGTAAACTAACACTGCAACTTCAATATAGTTGCAGGTCACAATTACTTTTTAATGAAATAACATTAATAATGCAGCATGTACACATATCAAATAGTGCTGTTGCTGGCTTCATTCATCCTGACTGTCATGAATCTGTGCAGTGAAAGAAAAGGCATCCCGCGGCTAATGTACAGCTCGGAAGCTTCGAGGTATGGGCTTCGAGATTGTTTACGCATCGGTCTTATGTTGCAAAACATTTGTGACATGGCTCTGATAACATATAGCTGGCTGGCTTCATGGGGTAATGTTTATGGAAGATTGAAATAGGAGAGACGGGGATGGCGAGGCTGTAAAAGCCAGGATGTACGATCACTGAGGCAAGAGAAAGGAGATGGATATCAGCAGAATTCTATACCCATTGCTCGTTAAAGCTTTTTATTTTATTTTCAAGCAGGAACCATTCTTTAGAAATTGTATCTTGGGTCACCTTGATTTCTCGGTCTACTAAAGCCGTTGAGTTTCCCCATCAAAACGTAAATAAGAGATAAAAGTGTAGAGTTCCAGTTTTGTTTCATGGGATTTCTAAAAAGAAGACTGTAAGTAGAAATTGACATTTGAATAGCCACAATTTTACACTTGTTCTTGATCTCATTCAATTTTTGTGGTGTCATCAATATGACACTAAGCTAAACCACCAAAAAAGGACCGTGACCACATTTGACATGATATTGATGTCATGGTTGCCATTGCGCCCAATTGGCCCCGCCCGTGTGGCGCCAGCTGCAGCTTGTTGACAGATTGGCTCCCTGTCAGTATTTAAACTCTGTCCTGTCAGTCACCTTTTGTCGATTCGTCTGCGAATCTCTGTTTTTACACAGCAAGCCCTTTTTCGCCTATCCCGTGTTTTTGCTCCTGTTTGTCTCCTGCTACGATATGTTTGATCTTAACTACATCTGTTCTGCCGTCCCGAATAATAACCCATTTTTGATCTTGACCACGTCTACTCTCCTCTCCTGGCTTTCGACTTGTTTCCGATCCCGATCACGTTTTTCCTCTTCTATCCCGGCTACTGACCCGTTATTGCAACATCCATTGCAGCCCGGTCATCCTGGAAGGGGGATT
This sequence comes from Urocampus carinirostris, assembly GCF_059441175.1. NCBI lineage: Eukaryota > Metazoa > Chordata > Actinopteri > Syngnathiformes > Syngnathidae > Urocampus > Urocampus carinirostris. Next base: position 33,359,541 of record NC_142357.1, on the reverse strand, counting down.
ACCTCATGTGCGGTCCCTACTCAAGGTTTCTTCATTTTCCTCATGTTGAGGTTTTTCAGTTTTTCCTTGCCCTCGTGTAGGTTTTAGATCAGGGGAGGTGTAATAATAGTCTGTGGTTTGCAATAATATGTACAGCCCTTTGAGACTCTTTGTGATTAAGGGCTATACAAATAAACATGACTTGACTATTATAGAGAAACAGTTGCTGTAAGAACAACTAAGCTTGGCCTCATAGGCCACTATACCTAAACCTTCCAGGTGGGCAACACAGTCTTATTGGCGGCTATAGACCTCAAAGGTTTTAACTGGGCTGTAAATGAATCAGTTTATAGGGAACGCGAAGATCACAGGAAAAGCAATATACGTAAAAACTACATTTTTGTCTTTCCCAGTATGCAACAAAGTGCAAAAAAACCTAGCGTTGTGGTTTTCTTTAATTGTAGAATGAAAATGGTGAAAGTAAGAAAAGGAACGTTTTAAATACAGTCCAAATACCAACCCAAACCCCCAAATAGATGACAAAGGAATTATCCGAGCGCGTCTAAGAATTTCACTCACTTGCACGCGCAACAAAAGGAGCTCCAATGATGATTTTAGCCATAAGATGGCGTCAGTAGGTAGGTATTTTTGAAGTTACATACGGAATCTTTAACCTCTGTCCCTGTAAAACTCGCCTAAAATCCTAATCCAATTGAATGCTGTTATTGAACTGTTTGGAGAATATGGACGGCTTTTGGGCTCTTGTGCAAAGTAACACTTTGAAGTGTTGTCGCAAAGTGAAATAAACGCTGCAAGTGCTACTAACATTGAGTAATGTGATTCAGAACAGAAATAGAAGGTTCTTATTCCCGCCTGATTTTATTTATTTATTTATTTATTTTGCAATCAAAGGCCTGCAAAAGAGTGTAGAATGGGCATCTTAGCTCGAAAATAGGTGAGCCAATAGTTTAAAGCCTTACCTAGTACCTTGTCAATTTTGATCACATTCTGAAAAACTGTATTTTACACATTTTTCTCATATTAGGTCTAGGCGTTTTCAAAAGTGGCCTTTAGGAGACGACCAGTTCACAGCCCTTAAAACGTATATTCGTGTCTTTTACTTAGGAGAATTTTTAGACATTTTGGAAGAGTTGTAAATGTTTGACTCCTCTTTTTAAATGTGAATATTGATGGTGGGTAAAAATGAAATGTATTTGGCTTTGCGCATGTTTAATTTAGGCTTTGAATAAACAATGTAAATGTGTAAATATTTACATTGGGAATTCAGTGGCTAAGCAATGTGTCTATCTACATCTGAATCGGTCACTATTGGCTAAAGGTTTTTGTAGCTGAATTGGTTACAACGTTGTTTTGAATACAGGTTCTCATAGGTTGTCACATGCTAAAGACAGTTACAAAAAAAAAAATGCTTGAAATTCACCAAGAGTTGTGTCAATCACAAAGTCAAGGGCTAACGGAAGTATTTTCCTTGCTATATAACAACACAGATCTTATGCTTTAACTTTGCAAGAAATTTTCAGCACCCGATTTTTCAGGGGACATATGTACAAGATTCCGGTCACCATGGCAATCTCAGACGTGCACGAAACGTCATCCCTCTCCGCCCGACACTGATGAAGGGATTTATATCATGTATATGTCGCATATATGCCGTCTACCCACTTTGCTGGATACAGGAAGCAACGCTAGGAAAGCGGGGGCTCCCTCGATTTGCGAGTAAAGATCTGATCAAAGGCAATCCTGCCATCTAATTGTCAGGGACCAGAACAGGATCAGGACCCAATCGCGTGACGTTCTCTCACAAAATGGTAAATGGTCTGCATTTATATAGCGCTTTTTTAGTCAACGAAGACTTCCCAAAGCGCTTTACAATGTGCTTCACACTTACCTATTCACACATAAGCCTTTCATTTTACAGGAAATGGTTAGTCATGCACGTTAGGCAGCGGTCTGGCGTGGAAAGACAGGAAGCCAGAAACCGACGAGATCGATTCCAATTGCCCGAGTGATATCGGACAGATGGGGTTGATACCGGACAGGACAATACAGACAGGATAGATAATGAATCAGGATATCGAAAATAAACAGGACAAACTAGACGGAAACGAAAACTGTAGAGAATAATAAACTGGACAAAATAAACGGGAACAATACCGTACAGGAAAAACCAACAGTGACAGAAACGAGTCGAAACCCAAGCCTTGCGGGGCAGAAGCTCGTTGACGGACTGAAAAAGGAAGAGTGAGAGCACTGAGCTTAAGTAGACGGAAAGCCAATCTGTTAATGAGCCGCAGCTGCCGCCACACGGGTGGGGCCAATCGGGCGCCATGGCAACCGTGACACCAATGGTGATTTTTCATCCGGAAATCATTCTCAGAGGCTTGATACATACTGATGAGCTTCCTTTAATAGTTATTTAAATTAAAACAAAAAAATATGTATTTATATTTTGGCACTCAGTGACAATGCTTCTGAAAACACATTATACGTAATGACACCGAATGAGTTAGTCACTCTGTTATATATTGTATCAGTCATGAAAAATTGTTATCTGTCCTTATGAAATTGGATGTGGATAGTTCACCCGGAGAAGGCTGCGGTTACCCTCAACTAGAATGAACTGATGATTACAACCTACAGAAATGGTTAATCAATAATTGCTACAAAGACCAAAATTTGATTCGATTCAACAATGTCAATACCCTGTCTCTATTTTTAGTGTGTGTATTGTCACAAGCCAGAAACGGAGACAGGACCCAGTAGCGTTCGTTTACTCAGTTGTATTGATAAAGAGAGAGAGAGCAGTGCTTGCTTCCACAATCCGATGACCGATGGACACGGGTAGCAGGTGGCTGGAACGCGGAAGTAGCACTTCCGTGTCGAGCGGGGATAATCTTAGGCAGCAGGGATACTGGTCACTAGCCGGGACGGGAGAGCAAGGGCGGTATCGAGTCCAGAAAAGGGGTCGGCAACAGATATCAGGCAGGAAACAGGACAAAACAGGTCGATGCTCGGATTGGCAGAACAGGGCAGAAACGGGTCCGGAAACAGGTCGGCAACAGGATCAGGCAGAAGAAAACAGGGCAGGAAAATGTCAGAAGGTATGAGCTTGCCTAGCTGGGAGCATAGGTTGGCAAACGGTCTGACGGCTTCCTCTTGAAAGCCGGGGGTTTAAAAGGAGTCTCTGAACCAATCAGCTCTCAGGGCTGTTGGCACCAATTGGGCAGTCACAGGTGCCCTGAATCAGCAATCATGATGTAAATTAAGCAAAGAAAAAACACAAGTATTCTCCTTACGTTGCAATTCGATAGCAACCAGGATTTTTCGAAAACACTGTCGGAAAAAAAGTGGCCATACTGTACCTTCATGTCCAAGTGTGCAATGAAAATTCTCATTTCACACTCAGCTAACCTGGAGCAGGGAGAACGTCCTTGGACCTTTTGTCAGACCCCCCGCTCAAGAATTCCCTTCCATCTATCATCGTGAAAATCCACTTAGATGTAACAGTGTCCAGGCAGAAAAAAAAATGGAGCCCCGGCTTCCTCTGCAAAAAGCAGTGAGTCTCGCCTGTCTGGAACAGTTTTTCTTCGTGGCGAGGATCGGAGATAATCAGCCTCGTTTTCCTTCCATTTGACAAAAGAGTTTTTTTGTAACCAAAGCCATCTTCAGTCTGGGAGCTCCGTAATCGAGATGGATGTTTGCGGGGGCCTTGCGGGATGGTTTTTTTTGTGATAGTGGTCCGACTTGCGATAAAAAGCTTTTCCATAAAGATATGATAGGAAACAAAATAGAATTGGGTTTTGTTGAGACTGATAACAGGATTGGTTTTGAGGTACTGATAAAATATGTTTAAAACAAGTGAGAAAATTATGTTAATAGCTATGTAGAAGGACAATACTGTGTATAAAACTGACCATAATGGTGGGATGAGTCATTTGAGGTGTCCTTAAAAACTTGAAAGTATAATATTTTCTCTATTAGATATGTTTTCAGGGTCAAATTTAATTTCAAAAGACATTTAAGAGTATTTAAAAGCCTTGAATTTAACTTGCCGAACGCTGTAGGAACCCTGGTTCGACTATTTTCCATCTGAGTTCAAAGAGCCTTTATTGTCAGGACCGGGACGAAGACAGGACCCACTTGCGTGCGTTCCTCTTAGTTTTATTTGGAAGAAGGGAAAGGAGAGTAAACACGATCCGGTGATCGCTGGTCGCGGAAGTGGTATTTCCGTGGCGAGCGATGGCAGTGTCGAGAGCGGGAAAAATAGATCGGTGGCCGGGACGGGGGAGCAAAAAACGTAGTCGAGTTCAGAAAATGGGTCGGAGCCGGGAAACAGACCAGAATCAGGACAGGAGAGAGTCAGGGTCGGAAGGCTTGCCTAGCGTAGCTGAGGTTTGCAGACGGACTGACAACTGGTGACAGGAAGACGGGGGTTTAAAAAAATGACAGGGAGCCAATCAGCGTCCGAGGCAGTTGGCGCCAAAGGCGCCGGCACAGGTGTCTCGCATCAGTAATCATGACATTGATATTGTTTTCCAAGACACCTATCTGCTTTTATCTTACTTTTAGCTCCGCTGTTTCAGGACTAGCAACTCATTAGGAAGCAAGAAAGAGAAAGGAAGCGTGGAGAGATATTTCATGCTCGTCCTGGGTTTTTTTTTTTTGTTAGTGTAGCCCAGTGCTTTTCAATTATTTTCTGTCATGAACCCTCTAGGAAGAAGAAAATCTCTTGCATTCTCCAAAATAGGGTGAACTGGCAAAAATAACACAGAGAGCTAACATGGGCTAAACCAGCTGGCAAACTGTCAGAACCAGAACAGATACAGGACCCAATCGTGTGACGTTCTCACACAAGCCTTTTATTTTACGGGAAATGGGGAGTCATGCATGTTAGGAAGCCGGTCTGGCGTGGAAGGACAGGAAGCCAGAGACTGACAAGACCGATTCAGGATAACGAAAATGAACAGGAGAAACTGGACGGGAACAAAAACTGGAGAAACTAACATACAGAAAAAAAAACGGACGGAAACAAAACTGGAACCCAAAATTAAACAGTGCAAAAATAAACGGGAACAATATCGGACTGGAGATATTACAGGAAAACAGGAACAAGTCAGAACCCAGTCTTGTGGGGCAGAAGTTCGTTTGGCGGGCTGACCCTGAAGCAAGAGAGCGCTGAGCTTTATATTCACAGAAAGTCGATCTCTCAACGAGTTGCAGCTGTCACAACACGGGCGGGGCCAATTGGGCACCATGGCAGCCGTGACACACACGGGCGGGGCCAATTGGGCACCACGGCAACCGTGACACACACGGGAGCGGGAAATTGGACGCCATGGCAATCATGACAGAAACGGCTGAGAACAAAACAATAAGCGTGGCTAGCCGACTGCTAAAGAGGCTAACCTAGACCAAACAAAATTGAAAGCCTTTGAGATGCCCGCACACTCACTAGGAACTTTCTGGACATTATTATACTAATTGCAAGACCGCTTCTCTTTTAGTTTTAGCAAAAAACACAAAAGGAAAAGTCACAATCACATACCTAAAATGAGGCGAAGGCAAAAAAGGAACGCACGCTGTATACGACGGCAGGTAAACACACCCTTTAATGATCAAAGCACGCAACTCGAAAAAAACCGTCAGTAGTCCCCCAGCATAGTTCCAATTACTCCAAGCGAAAATGATCGTCATCTGGTGACGTCACAGATATAAGGTCAAACTGTCTACTTTCAAAATTAAGTTCTCGGGATCCGAGGCGTGTGGAATATTTTGGTACACATCAGCATGATTTTGGGGAGGAATACTACATGTTCACTGCCAAATTAAAAATTTTAAAAATGGTCTTTTATAATCCCTTTAAACCAGAACATGGGGGCAGAGAGTAGCAACATTTCAAGTTGCAAACGTCATTAGCTATGCAATGGATATTCACTAGTATTACTACCTAGTACGGGCCCCAGGGTTGGGTAGGGTTACTTTAACTTGATTACTTTCAATTACTTTTGGATGACTCCAATACCAAATATGCTAATAAAAGACAAAAGAAACTAAATATGAATAAAATGATGACTCACAACACGTGGTAAGCTTTCTCTCCTGGCTTTGATCTCTTTGATCTCGGGCAAAACGAACATAAAATGCGACAGAAACAAAATGAAAATAAATCCAAACAGCTTGCCAACATCATTTTTGCCGTTCCATGTATTCCGTTACTCCCCAAGCCTGCACAAAAATTTAGTAATCTTATTCATATTTAGTTTTTTTTTGTCTTTTATTAGCATTATTGGTATTGGAGTAATCCAAAAGTAATTGAAAGTAATCCGGTTAAAGTAACCCAACCCTGAGTACGGCAAATGTTAATAACAATCCTATTTTACTGTTTCAGCCACACACACAAAAAAGCCGTATCGATGCAATGAATACCAGTTTCTCACTTTCAAACGTGTCCCAGGACAAAAACAGGATATTAATCATTAATTACACTATAATGACTGCTTGAGGAAGTTCCAGTGGGGGAAGTCTGAAACTAGATCCTGCGTTTTACTATGACTGTCAATATTTCAAGGTCTAGGAGAGGTTTTTGAAACCAAACGCCATCATTTTTTTGTGGGCAAATAAATGTGGTGAAGGAATAAATACTGTAGTAATTGCTGAACACATTGGAAAAATGAGACCACAGTAAAACTGGGCACACACCTCTTAAATTTGCATACAGTTACTGTCTTCTGAAAAAATATACCGGTATTTTTTTTTTTTTTCGAAATATACATTTTTTACAATTGATAATACACTATATCTTAGTATCAAGAGGAACGGACTCAATCGATTTTATTTCTGTTCAGTTATTTCAATTCACCTGAATTTAATCGATTACCAATTATTGATTTATTTACGGTATCTATGTATTGATGAGTTTACTTTTTATTTTTTATGGATAATCTTATCTCCCATTTGTCATGATTACTGATGTGCCCGATCATTTGGTGCCAACCGCCGCGGGTTCTGATTGGCTCCCTGTCACTATTTGAACCCAGTCCTGTAAGTCCCCTGTTGTCAGTCCGTATGCAAACCTCAGTGTATACTAGGCAAGCCTTTTTCGACCTGGTTTGATCCTGACCACGTCTGCTCTCCCGTCCCGGCTTACGACCTCTTTTTGTCCCCAACTACGTCTACTCTCTTGTTCTGGCTTACGACTCATTTCTGACCCCGACCACGCCTTGCTCTCCTAGTCCCGGCTACAGACCCATTTTTCCGTCCCTGACACTGCCATCGCTCGCTACGGAAGATTCCACTACCAATCCAAGTACGAGAGCGACTTGCATCACCGGATCATGGGCGCAGCCCTTCCTCTTTCCTTCAATAAAACTTCAGTAAACGCTACGCATGTGGGTCCTGTTTCCGTTCTGGTCCTGACACCATAAAAGGAAAAAAAAAATGTTTTATTTTTTGAATAAAATTATTTAGTTTTATTGAATACTACTATGCCAACTGTATTTCAATAAGCAATATACATATATGGATAAAATCATATTTTTTCTTAAAAGGTAATGATTAGAAATACCTGTAAAAAGGTTGATTCCAAGTAAATGACATGGTAGATTAACTGAATGATTGATTCTGATCACATACACATATAAAATACAATCCGATTATAATAAAAGTATAAGATTTTGAACGGAAAAATGACAATATTTGTGAATGAAGTTGTTTTCTCTAAAAAAAGATTACCGTAAAAACAGCCACCTTAAAACAAGGGTGCGGAAGTTAAAGGCCCAAATAAAAAAACGACAAGCCGAAGGCTGGACGGATCAAATGTTGACACATCTCAAAATGATACAAAGAAATCTGGTGAACCTAATTAACCTATTGAAAAGCTGACACTATCATGATTAGTGTGGGCTACCTGATTGGTTCCTTGTCCTTTTTTAAGCCCAGTCCTGTCACTCTGGTTGTCAGTCCGTCAGCAAACCTCTGTTCTTACAAGGCAAGCATATTGACCCTGACTCCCGCCTGTCCCCTTTTGCCACCTGTCCGTTCCTGATCTCCCAGTTTGTCTCCGGCTACGACCTGTTTTTGATCCCGACCACATCTGCTCTCCCGTCCCCGTTTACGACCCGTTTTTGATCCCGACCATGTTTTTGCTCTCTTGTCCCGGCTATCGACCTGTTTTTTCCGTCCTTGACACCGCAATCTCCCGCGATGGAAGATCCACTTGTGTATTCGGATCACGATTCGATTGCATGGGCGGCTTGCTTCCCGCGTCCAGCAAGCACCAAATCTCTAGCAATAAACTTGTGGTTAACGCTACGCATTTGGGTCCTGATTCGTGACAGACACATGTATTCCAATATGATCTGATAAATAAAGCAATATTTTCTTTTGGATTTGTGAGTAACCTTTAATTATAAACAGGCACAAAGGACTTTAAAGAAATCCCCGTTGCTGAATATTAAACGAAAGAAGCCAGTATTATTCAGGCACCATCAGTAGCCTATATTTTATGTTTTATATTTTAGCAAAAGTAGGCTAGAGTCATTTCAAAGAAAAAATATAATAGCAATTTTCAATCATTCACTAAACTATACTATAATAACAGACGCTGAGAGAAGCGCAAGAGAAAAATGAGCTGCAGGTTGAAATATGTCCACTTGATGTTGCCTCTCACAAACGCTGTACTTGTATTTCTCTCTTTCTCTCTCTCTTTCTCTCTCTTTCACTCTCAGTCCCTCTCTCTCTTCCTCCATTTTTCTCTCACTCTCTATCTCTTTCTCTTTCACTCTCTCTGTCTCTCCTTTTCCCTTTCTATGTTCCTCATTGTCTCTTTTTACCTTCTTTTGTCTTCTCTTCCTTGTTTCCCTTTCTCTCTCCTTTCTCTCTTCTTCCCTTTCTCTATCTCTTACTTAGCCCCAATAGAACCAAAAAGAAAAAAATACCAAAATGAAAAAGTAGTGAAGAGTTGGGAAAAAAAGAAACAAAAGGAGAGAAAAAGAGCAGGAAAAATTCAGAAAAAAAGCCAGAAAAAGAAACAAATAAAAGGAAAAAGGAAATAGAGAACAAAAAAAGCAAGAAAAAAGTAACAGCTGGGAAAAATCAACACAATCATTTTTTTTAAAGGAATCAAAAAAAGTAGAAAAAAACAGAGAAAAAGAAGAAAAAGTTTGCGTTGCATTTAAATAATTTCCAATTATATCAAGTGAATCTTGTTGCCTACATTGAACTTCCACTAAAATAATGTAATCAAATACAGTTGTGTATTGTGCAACCGACTAAATAAGCCCCCCAAAATGTTAGCAGAACCTTAAAATCACATCTTAAGCTAAGAAGAAGTCAATGCAGGTTAGCTAAAATCGGGTTAATGCGATTAAACTTTCTTGTCTTAGTTAAAAGCCTCAATGCAGCATTTTGTACCAGCTGAAGGCTCTTGGTTTTGGACTTCGGGAGACCGGAGAGTAGTGCATTACAGTCATCGAGACGGGAGGTAACAAACGCGTGAATTACAATCTCCGCATCCGACTGAGACAGCATAGGGCGAATTTTAGCAATGTTGCGGAGATGGATAAAAGCCGTTTGATCCCGACCACATTTGCTCTCTCGTCCCGGTTTACGACCCGTTTTTGATCCCGACCATGTTTTTACTCTCCTGTCCCAGCGACAAAAGATATATATATATATATATATATATATATACCACAGCCATAGCCCCCTAGTGGGAGGCGGCTAGAGTCATTTCTGACTCTTTTTGGGAGATTGATTCAGAGGAGGGGATTCCCAGCCCCCTCGCTCAACCCAACTGAGGTGTTGGGAGTCATTAGGTGACCAAACCCCCCAATTCCAACCCCTACCTCTTAACGCAAAGCAACGTTTAAGTCTTAGGAATGACTCGCCCGAGGCTTGAACCACAACCTCCCGGTCTCGGGGCGGGCGCCATACCCCCAAGGCCACTGAGCCAGAAAAAAAAAGACATGGAAATCTTGTGAAAGAATTGTTAAAAAGAAATGACGTTTGTAGCCCGTACAACCTTTGCACTACTACATGAGTCAATTCATTCAAAAGTGAAAAATAATTTTGCATTGCCGGAAACTCAGCAAAATGTAACTTGATGTCAAGTTTTGGACATGTTTGATAATGATTTAGTGGAAAATTACAGGGAACATTGCCCCTCACTAAGGTTGCAGGGGCCCATTCCAGCTGACATCGGGCAGTTGGCAGGGGACAACCTGGACAGGTTTCCAGCCAATAACAGGGCCAAAGGAAGGCTGAATGATTATAAGTTCATCATTCTCTTTTAACCCCCCCTAGATACACATATTATTTATTCAGCCTCGTAAAAAAAACAGGTTGAATCATGTTTACGAAACAATTCAAGGGTGCACTGGCTTTTATTAGAGGCTTCTCCTCGCACCGCCTCATCATTTATTGCTCATTTCCTTCAAACGCATTCCATCAGGGGCGAATAAACGAGAGGCACTCGAGAGTCATCATCGGGATGTGACAAGCTTTGCATGGACGAGCGTCACTCTCGCTGCCAACTTTTTGCACAATGATTGAAGTCATTACTCGGGCTGACTATTATGCCAAGCGTTGAATCGTGACACCGCCAAAGGTCAGAACGGCGAAACGGACATCGAGAAAATGCGCGCGGACGTGGCGGCCTTAATAATTGAATACTTTTTAAGGGCCCCGGCCGGGTTTAAGCGAGTCAGGCTAACTGCAGGAAGTAAGTGCTTTTAAGCAAAACGAGCGAGTGCATATTACTAAGCCAATGCGCGACGTATTGATGGACGCGATGCTCATTTCCTCGATAGAGCGTCGGTTCCTGCTTATAAGACGAGGCCCTTGTGGTTTCATTATCAACTACATTAAAGGTCCAGTAAAGGTTAAGGGTGGGTGGATCTATCCAAATAGATTATTAATACCGTATTTTCCGCACTATAAGGCGCACCGGGTTATAGGGCGCACCCCCAAAAATAGTTTTTGGTCCGAAATTTTCCATACATAAGGCGCACCGGATTACCGTATTTTCTGCACTATATGGCGCACCTAAAAGCCTTTATTTTTTTCAAAAGCTGACCATGCGCCTTATAATACAGTGCGCCTTATTTATGGATCAATATTAATTCGCAAAGTCTTGCAACTATCTTGCAGCCGCCGACTCGATTTTCCCCCGAACGCCAAGTAGTCCGCGGTGTATGCTGGGATTTATTTACCGGCGTTTCATTGGCTAACCAATGTGTCAATCATCATTTGAATCAGTCACTATTGGCTAGTTATTCGGAGGTAAAGAGGGCGGATACTTTTTATCATTTACAGGCTCGCATAGGCTAAAGGGGCGAAACAGAGCCTGCAATTGGCCGAAAAAGATGAATGTGAATCACACTTTGGGTTGCGCCACGGCATAGAGAAAACATTTTTTTACTATTTTGTATTTGTAAATATTTTATTCTCCTGGATTTACTAAACTCACAGATATAAGAGGACTACGGCTGCACATTATTATGAACACAACGACTTCGGTGAGCTAGTCTGGCTATATATATTATCCCTGTATCTTGTTTCAGACTGAACTCGATGTTTCTGTGATAAGCGGTGCAGATAATGAATGGAGTGTCTATTTTTAAATTAAACTCAATTCCAAGTGTTTATTGTCATATATACAGTAAAGTTGCGAGCGAAAAAGAAAATAGAAAATAAGGAATGCTTGGCATTTCTTGAATCCCAAGACTTTAACCTTCCGAATGATGGAACGATGCATTTGAGTGACATCGTACGGACACCGCATCCGCACGTGTTCTCGACACGTATTTGCGTCTTTGCAAGCTTTGGGAATGTTAAGGGGGTAATCAGTTGGACTGAACTATCTGACTGTTTTGTCCACATTCCCATTGTAGCGCCTTATAATCCGGTGCGTCTTATCTATGTCAAAAATAGGACCAAAAACTATTTTTTTCGGGGTGCGCCCTATAACCCGGTGCGCCTTATAGTGCGGAAAATACGGTATAAGGCGCTACAATGGGAACGTCGACAAAACAGTCAGATGATTCAGTCCAACTGATTACCCCCTTAACATTCCCAAAGCTTGCAAAGAAGCAAATACGTGTCGTAGACACGTGCGGATGCGATGTCACCAAACAAACATTTCTTAGTTTCCATTTTATTTTTTGCTGGCAACTGTGTGGACCGTATATTTTTTGACATCCCGAAAAAAATGGTCTTATCTACCATTTTTCGTAAGTCGAATATTCGTAAGTAGGGGAGCGTCTGTACTGTAATAATTCCCAGAGGCTTGATACTCACAGATAACACCAGACACTTTATAACTGTTTTTTTTTTTAAATAAAACAAGAGATTCGTATTTTTTTGTTTTGGCATTCAGGGACAACACTTCCAAAAGCATATTTATATTTTGGGGCACTGAATGAGTGAAAAGACGAGTAAAACGAGGAAGCATGAGGACGAATGTCTATAGGTCTTCGCCACTTGTTTCTATCCTTCGATGCGTTAAACGGGGTGGGAGCCTTATATACAAAGGGTTGGATCTCTTTAGCGACAAGCGGCCTACCTGCCAAGTGTGAAATTGCAATACCGCGCACGTTTCTTGTGAGCTTTAGGGAGGAAATGTACTGTTCTAAATTTTGCCCGGAATATGATTTAACTGCTAACCGACCAGGATTTGCCATTGTGGCCTTTTATGTTTGGCTGTCCCACGAGGCTTGTGGTATCCAAAGCACTCGGCCGAGTGGAACTTAGTGAAGCACCGCCTCTGTGAGTAAAAATTCAGAAACAAAAGCAAGCAATCCCTTCCAAAGAGGCTTATCAAAACAGAAGCGCCCGAATAAAACCCTTAGGTATTTCAAAATATCTTACGATTTATTGAAGAAGTTACTTATTTAATGGCTTTTAACCCATCTAGCTCTATTGTTTTAAATAAAAGAAGACCTGTAATCCATTGAATTGAATTGTCTTTATTGTCATAGATAGATAGATAGATAGAGTGAGAGACTGAGATAAGATAGATAGGTACGGAGGTTGGTAGGTAGGTACAGTCATTGAAAATAATATAATATCTATCTATATATCTTCTCTCTTTCTATGTATCTATATGCTCTATCTATCCATCCATCCATCTATCTTCTCTCTTTCTATGTATATATATTCTCTATCTATCTATCTATCTTCTCTCTTTCTATCTCTATATTCTCTATCTATCTATCCATCCATCTATCTTCTCTCTTTCTATGTATATATATTCTCTATCTATCTATCTATCTATCTATCTATCTATCTATCTATCTGTCTATCCATTTACATCATACAATATTTAATTAACCAGTCAAAACACCAATCTATACAAGAGAGCTCGAATAACTAAATGTACACAGTAGAAACATGCACTTCATCTATGGAACGATATAAGATGATAACCTTAAAAATGTCTCTGTTTTACATGAATTAAAAAAAAAAATCATAGTCTGCTATCTCCTTTGCGCAGCACATCCAGAACTGCAGCTAACCCAAATGGAGGCTAGGATTCATTGATATGTACAACTCACTACAGATGCGCCATTTACGAGAATAGAGCCCGGAGCGTCGAATTTTGGCTAACCAATAAGGAAAAACGCTCCTATGAGGTTCCCACAACACTACATTAAGTCAGCCACGAATCTCATATAAAAGCAATGTATTAGGTGTTATCCAATCTCCCGGCTGAGGACATTTTTATGGAACAAAGTAGTGATGACAAGGCATAAAAGGTTAAAAATACACATAAAACGTTTATTATCTTGTCGCGGGACTTTGATGCCACCTGCCTCAGGTGTAATTCATGGCCGATGCCTTGCGTGAGGTCAAGCCAATATGCTTGCTAATGGCGAGCTCTGCCGTGCTTATCTATAACCATTACAGATACAGGTCGCTTCCCGCAATGTCGAAACTATAAAATCCAAAAGTAGAGTTTGGCTGAGACCTACACATGGAAGTACAGAGCAGTACAGGGAAAGAAATCGGAAAGGTTAAAAGTACTATACAGACGTTCCCCTACTTACGACCTGTTATAAAGTGTTCGGCATGTCTTATCTGTGAGTATCAAGCCTCTGGGAATTATTACTGTACAGAGGCTCCCCTACTTACGAACATTCGCCTTACGAAAAACAGTAGGTAAGACCATTTTTTTCGGGATGTCAAAAAATATACGGACATTGCTGTTAGTTAGATTTTGTATTGTGTGCACCTTTTTCCGAGTAGAGGAAAGTACCGTAGTGCTTCTATGAGAGCTAACCCAGCATCCACCGTGAAGAAGAAATCTGGCTTCCTCATCCTAGCTCGTGTGTAAACTTTCTAAAAACTTCTAATATATCGTGCATCCATTCAATATGGTTGATAAAAAATCTAAAGAAAATGCAAGCCATTTCTTTGGAAATGAAAGTGGAATAAGAAAGCTTGATGTGGTTGAGAAAACCACACTAATATCCGGACATTGCTGTTAGTTAGATTTTGTATTGTGTGCACCTTTTTCCGAGTCCTGTCATGATTACCCATATGCATCACCTGTGCCCGCTCCTTTGGCGGCAACTGCTTCGGACTCTGATTGGCTCCCTGTCCCTATTCAAACCCACTCCTATTTGCCCCCTGGTGTCAGTCCGTCTGCGAACCTCAGTTAACACTAGGCAAGCCTTTTGCGACCCTGACTCCCACCTGTTTTTTGCTCCCATCTGTCCCCCGGCTTCGACCCGTTTGAACTCGACCACGTCTGCTCTACCGTCCCAACTTACGACCTGATTTTGATCCCGACCACATCTACTCTTTCGTCCCGGCTTTCGACCTTTTTTGTCCCCGACCACGTCTACTCTCCTTTCCTGGCTTACGACTCAGTTCCGACCCCGACCACGTTTTTTGCTCGCCTGTCCCGGCTACTGACCCGTTTTCCGTTCCCGATACCACCATCGCTCGCCACAGAAGATCCACTTGCGCGTTCAGGGCGACCTGCTTCATGATTTTATTTTTACATTATGGCTGTTTGGTTGGATCCCTTAACCACACGGTACAATTTCCTTAGGTGTGTCTAGGGCAAGTACACCCTGGTGGCGCCCATCCTTCTACAGGCCAACATATGTTTCTTCCTGGTTTAGAACCAGGGACTTTTATATAAATGAGTAGTTTATTGAAGAAAATTTGTAATAATGAGACAATCTAGGATTTCTTTACAGTGTAAAAAAAAACATATCTAAATGAGAAATATATGTTAAAGTGTTTTCCTTCAGCACAGCAGTGCAGTGGTTAGCGTGTCCGCAGCACAGTTCTAAGGTCAAATACAGCCACCAGCTTTCCTGTGCGGAGTTTGCATGTTCTTCCCGTGCTTGCGTGGGTCTCCTCCGGGAACTCATTCCAAAAACATGCATGTAAGGTTAATTGGCAGGTTCAAATTGTCCCATATGATTGTTTGTCTGTCTCTGTGTGCCCTGTGATTGGCTGGCTACCAGTTCAGGGTGTCCCCTGCCCACTGCCCCAAGATAGCTGGGATGGGCTCCAGCACCCCCGCGACCCTACTGAGGATAAGCGGTGCAGATAATGAATGAATGAATGAATGTTTTCCTTCACAAGTCCCTTTAGAAGCTATGTATATTCATAATTCCGTAATAGTATGCTCAGTTGATTTTTGCAATTGGGAGATGGAATAGGAGCTTGCTCTGTCCACTCCACGCATCGGCCCGGTATTGCATTACCTCCGGGATCGGTGCATTCGCATTGATCGCTGCTTGGCCCTGTGACTAGGACCTTGACTCAGCCTCTTGGCTGGGAACAAGTGTCTCGGCCTCTTGGCTTTGCAGTGTATTATGATTTGACCGATAACGGATAATGGACAATTGATAAAGAATATAGAACAATAACCCTCTACAAACCCCCCCCGTAATAGTATTAAAATTTATTATATTAATCCAAAGAATATCACAAAATACTGTGCCCTATAATCCAGTGTGGAAACTAGGGAAGTTAAAATACTACGGCTGATCATAAATCCATCATAAATCATCATAATTTTTTTTTTATTAAAGGCGTGCCATCCCCAGTTAAAAACTCTAATCATCATTCCATTAGGTTCGCGCCCCGGCCGAGTCATTCCTAAGACTTAAAAAGTGGTCGGCGGCGCCCTCTCTTGGCTGCGGCTGCATCGGGTCAGATGCAATCGACATTTCGTTCTGTGTACATTGTTACACAGAATGACAATACAAGGAAATTATTATTATTATTATTATTATTATTAGATTAAACAAATCCATTTGATCATAAGCATTTTTGATGATGGATAACTCGTCAACAACTATTAAGCTTTTGCGAGCCCTATAAAACATGACGGAGGCCCCGACTCCGACAACTGCTTTGCTGATTTGGGTTTCTTTGGAGGCGAGTGAAAACAAATGACTCCTTGTTGTTAAGCACCCTGCCAAGTTTGAACGATTAAAAACATCGCGAAGCAATTCAGATGAAGCTTCGCAATTGTGAAAAATGAAGCGACTGTCCGCACTCTCGAAATGCTTTGGGTGTGTCTGTTTACACGCCGTAAAGGAATGGAGGACTCTTCGTCTTGTATCTATTTTTGCTGACGCATCGTTATCATTTTAAGCTTCAAAAAATAAATACATAAAACAAACATATAAATATACACAGGGTTGGGTAGGGTTACTTTAACTGGATTACTTTCAATTACTTTTGGAGTAATCCAATACCAAATATGCTAATAAAAGACAAAAGAAACTAAATGAAAATAAAATTATGACTCACAACACGTGGTAAGCTTTTCTCCTGGCTTTGATCTCCGGCAAAACTAACATAAAATGTGATGGATACAAAACGAAAATAAATCCAAACAGCTTCCCAACATCATTTTTGCCGTTCCACGTGTCCCGTTACTCCCCAAGCCTGCACAAAATTTACTCATTTTATTCATTTTTTTTTTGTCTTTTATTAGCATATTTGGTATTGGAGTAATCCAAAAGTAATTGAAAGTAATTCATTTAATGTAACCCTACCCAACCCTGAATATACATAAGGGCAGCACGGCGGCTGAGTGGTTAGCGCGTTCGCAGCACAGTTCTGAGGTCAAGAGATCGATTCTTGTGTGGAGTTTGCATGTCCTCCCCGTGCTTTCGTGGGTTTCCTCCGGGCACCCTGCGACCCTACTGAGGATAAGCGGTGCAGATAATGGATGGATATATATATACATACTCCTTCACACTATGCTATGCTATGCTATGCTATGCTATGCTATGCTGTACAAAGCCTTATTTATTGCTGGGGTTAATTTCCAAAAAGAACGCTTAACGGAAAAGTAGAAACCTTTACTTTTTTACGATTATTACACAATTCAATACAATCTAAATCAACTAAATGCATTTTTCCAGGCCCAATCGTTCATTGAACAAATGAGAATATGGTAAACCGCGTACTTGTAAGTATGTATCTGTTAATTTTTGTCACAAATACTAGATTGTTGAATGCTAATTGTAATCATTAATGTGAACTCAAGCTTATCAGAATGCAGAACACAAGGGAAATCAGTAAAAGTAAATTGCTCACAATACTATACTATACTATACTATACTATACTATACTATACGTTACTATACGTTACTATACGTTACGTTACGTTACGTTACGTTACGTTACTATACTATACTATACCATGCCATGCCATACTTATTCTATACCATACTATACTATACTATACTATACCATATCATACTAATCATACACCATACTATACTATACCATTGTATACTATACCATACCATACTAATTCTATACTATACTATACCAAAAATATACTATACCATACCATACTAATACTATACTATTCTATAGCATACCATACTAATTCTATACTATACTATACTATTCTATAGCATACCATACTAATTCTATACTATACTATACTATTCTATAGCATACCATACTAATTATATACAATACTATTCTATAGCATACCATACTAATTCTATACTATACTATTCTATACCATAGCATACTAATTCTATACTTTACTATACTATACGTTACCATACCATAGCATACTAATTCTATACTTTACTATACTTTACCATACCATAGCATACTAATTCTATACTATACTATTCTATAGCATGCCATACTAATTCTATACTATACTATACTCTACTCTACTATTCTATAGCATACCATACTAATTCTATACTATACTATTCTATAGCATATCATACTATGCTATACTTTACTATACTATACTATTCTATAGCATACCATACTAATTCTATACTATTCTATACTATACTATACCATACCAGAGCATACTAATTCTATACTTTACTATTGTCTATACTATACTATACTATACTATACTTTTCTACGGCATACCATACTAATTCTATACTATACTATACCATAGCATACTAATTCTATACTTTACTTTACTATACTATACTATACTTTTCTACGGCATACCATACTAATTCCATACTATACTATACCATAGCATACTATTTCTATACTTTACTATACTTTACTTTACTATACTATACTATACTATACTATACTATACTATACTATACTATACTATGCTATACTATACTATACTATACTATACTATACTATACTATACTATACTATGCTATACTATACTATACTATACTATACTATACTATACTATACTATACTATACTAAGCCTTACTGGAGATACATAACCAAACCCTTTTGTGCATTTTTAGTCATCATGCATTGCAGAGTTTGTAATTGTTGTTACTTGCAACTGCACCTTCTTTCACCAATCCTTCCTAAACCCTAGTGCTTTCAATTAAAAGGCATATACGACGTTTGTTTTCTTTTCGCTCACCGGTCCAAAAACGTTTTCACATTTTAAAGTCATCTTTTACACATGCAGTATAGTATATTTCAATGCAAATTCACTTAGCACAAACACAACTTTTCACCCGATGTAAAGGACCTTGATAAACCTGCATGAGCTTGACCTTTTTCTGTTCCAGTATTGCAATTTTTTTTCATGTATTGCAACTCATTCAGAAGCCAAACCCTGATCTGTGCAGTGTGAATTTCAAGGTTACCGTATCCATACCACACAATACATTTTAATGCAGATCACAGCTCTAAAAGGATCAATACCGCCTCTATAAAATTGAGTGTGTGCTTTTTTTTTTTTTAATTGAATCGCTGAAAATGTTGAAAGCAGACGAGAATGATTTCCTCTTTTTTACTTATTCCACAAGCTATAGGTTCAGTTCCACAATTTTAACTCATTCAGTACCGTAAGCATATAAATATGTTTTCAGAAGCATTGCACCGGAGTGGTAAAACATGAGGGTTTTATCTCATCTCATCTCATTAGCCGTATCGCTTATCCTCATTAGGGTCGCGGGGGGGGCTGGAGCCCATTCCAGCCATCTCCAGGCAGTGGGCAGGGGACACCCTGAACTGGTTGCCAGCCAATCGCAGGGGGACAGACAACTCACTCGCTCTTTTACACCTAGGGACAAATTGGACCGGCCAATTCACCTGAAATGCAAGTTTTTGGAATGTGAGAGGAAATCGGAATGCCCGGAGGAAACCCACGCAAACACGGGGAGAACATACAAACTCCGCACAGGAAGTCTGGAGCTGGATTTGAACCCACGCAGGGGGTTCCCATGACATGAACTGTGCCGCACATGCGCTAACCACTGCGGCGCCGTGCTGCCATTTTTGAGGGTTTTATTTTAAAAACTATTAAAACGGGTTTGGCACATCTTAATTATAAGTATCAAGCCTCTGGGAATGATTTTTTTATGAAAAATCACCTGATCTTTCTCGACACATCGATAAAACCCAGATTCCTAGTATTGCTTCCTATATCCAGCGATTGAGAGTGTGTAGGTGGCATTGTGAAGCAGTGTGATTAGAAAAGCAAAGATTAGAATAGGTAGTTAATCCTTCAACAGAGCTTTTGTTACTTTCTAAAAAAGATGACCAAGTCCCATCGTCATCGTCAGATCAGAGAGACATTAATTTCATGACCATCCGCAGGAACGTGATCACCATGGTGACCAGCTCTTCTAATTTGAGAAAAATGTCTGCCATTGAGAAAGATAATGATAAACTAATAAATGATATCCTGTAAAGAATTGTATTGAGAATTTTCTCCATTTTTCTCATCTCGCTTTCAGTTCTGCAGGGAACTTTTGATCCGACTGCAACGTTTTTCTCCTAATTCAGTATCATTTGCAGCTTCTGTGTGTATTTGTCAGCGCATTCATCACCCCGATAAGCTCGCCTTGCGGACCTCCCGGCGGAGGTTTTGGGGGGATGAAAGTGGGGGCGGCTATATCTACTTCATTTTTCATAACCACTGCAACAGTAATGCAGCTTGAACTTGGAGTCCCCGGCACCAGGCAAGAACTGACCCTCCACTTGATCAATGTCGGCGGTCGGGATCTCCCACCATTTGACTCCCACATCGAAAAAATAAAGTAAAAACGAATATTTTTGTAATTTCGAGTTAAATTATGTCTACAGGCTTCGTTTGAGACAATATGACTTCAAGATAAAAGCATTGTTTAATTTCCTAAGAACTCATCCATTCATTTTCCAACCCATTCCAGCTGATATTGTACAGTGGGCAGGGGTCACCAGCAGTGTTCCCTCTAAGCTGTGTAATTGCGCACTGCTCGCACATTCTCGGCGCACAAGAAAATCTAGCCAGCGCACAAAAATCAGGGCTCAATATTACTAATTAAGAAGCGATTCAGGTCAAAGTTACAGTGCATGAAGGTTAAAATACACGGGTTCCCCTGACGTTGTGTCCTAAATGCGGTATTTTGAAGTCGAGTCGAAGTTGAGTAAAGTTAGTAGAGTATGTCGAGAACCGGCTTCTTCGGCTCGGCTCACTAAAAGGAACCGGCTCTTTCGGTTCCTAAACGGCTCTTCAGGTGGTTTTTGCTTCTTTAATCCCAACATGACCAAATATTAAGTAAAATTATGCACAAAATGACTTAAAGGAAGGGGGAAATAGAACAAAAAAAAAAAATACCAAAATAAAAAAGTAGTGAAAAGCTGAGAAAAAAAGAAACAAAAGGAAGAGAAAAAAAGAAGGAAAAATAAAAAAAAAAGACAGAAAAAAAGAAAAGAAAGAAATATAGGAAAAAAGTAAATAGAGAACAAAAAAAAAGTAACAGCTCAGAAAAAATAAACACAATGAGATTTTTTTAAAGGAATTTTTTTAAAAAGTGGAAAAAAAACACGGAAAAAAGAAGAAAAAGTTTGTGTTGCATTCAAATAATTTCCAATTATATCAAGTGAATAATGGAAACATTGTACTTCCACTAAAAAATGTGATTAAGTACAGTTCTGTATTTTACAACCGACTCAATAAGCCCCCCAAAATGTTAATATTATGCGACAAAATATATCAGGAAATAAAAAGAAATGGATATTTTGTGAAAGAATTGTAAGAACAAACAACGTTTGTAGGCCGTACAACCTTCGCAATAGTACATGAGTCAATTCATTCAAAAGAGAAAAATAATTTTGCATTGCCGGAAACTCAGCTAAATGTAACTTGATGTCAAGTTTTGGACATGTTTGATAATGAATTATCTTGCCACACTTGGGATTATGGTTGCCCACTGTTGTGTGTCACCAGTTACTAGCCAATCAAAGGGACTGTTTTGGGGACAATTTTGACTCGTTTAAGGAAACCAGAGTGCCTGGGAAAAAAACACTCAGGCAGGGGGGGTACATGCTAACTCCGCACAGGGAGGCTGGGATTGATCTCTGAACCGTGAAGCAGATGTGCTAAACAATCAGTCACTGTTTTATAACTACATTTATAAAACATAATAAAAGTTTCCAAATCTTCCATTTTCAGATTTTTCTTATAATTCCTTTTCTGTTTGGTTAAAACCAAAAAAAAAAAAAATAGAAATAACTTTATATAAATGATAACAATGTTGTTGAAAATACAGTGAAGAAAATAAGTATTTGAATACCCTGCTATTTTTCTATTTCTCCCACTTAGGAATCATGAAGGGTTCTGAAGTGTTCATTGTAGGTGCATGTTCACTGAGAGAGATAAACTAAAAAGAAAAATCCAGAAATCATAATGCCTGATTTATTTATTTTTTACAATTTATTTGGTGATATAGCTGCAAATAAGTATTTGAATACCTAAGAAAATGAATGTTAATATTTGGTACAGTAGCCTTTGTTTCCTGTAGTTTTTTTGTATCCCACTCCGGTTGTCGACCGTTTTTTGACCCCGACCACGTTCTGATCTCCCGTCCTGGCTTACGACTCGTTTCCGACCCCGACCACGTTTTTGCTCTCCCTGTCCCGGCTACCGATCCGTCTTTCGTCCTTGACACTGCCATAGCTCGCTACAGAAGATCCACTTCCGTATTCGGATCACAATCCGAGTGCGAGAGCGACTTGCTTCCCCCGATCGTGGGCGCTGCCCTTCGTCTCTCTATCTCAATACACTTGTGAGAAATGTTACGCGATTGGGTCTTCCCTTTGTTTTGGATGCGACACCCACTTCCTTTTTCTGGTGTGTGGCCTACCTCACGTAGCAAGTTGGCCGTACTGAAGCACAGTGGTGAGACTTGCAAGGCATAGACAAATGGGCAACAGAGCTTTTTCCTTTCCAAAAAATCATCATGGTCTGGTCAGAGAGGGATGAAGTTTCGTGCAGGCCCGAAGAAACACCGTCACTGTGTGGTCACTTCACCGAAAAAATCAGGTGTTGAAAAAGTTCTCGAAAAGTTTAGTGATCTTGCAAGCCTTTGCGTTTATGGAAATTATTGTTTATATGTTGGTTTCAAAATTCACAAATGCAAGAAAAAGCAACAAAGTGATGATTCAGCTTGAAATGCATCATTTCACAATAAAAGCTGTCCTTATCACAAATTTTTGGGAGTATTTTCAAGAAACTTAGCAATGTTGCACTGCTTTTTACTTATTGTTGGTAAAAGCTAGAAAAATACTTTTTTCTTCTAATGAAAGATGATCATTGTATAGAGCTATAGAAGTTTTCCATAGGCACTCTGTCACGGTTGCCATGGTGCCCAATTGGCCCCGCCTGTGTGGCGCCAGCTGCGGCTCATTGACAGATTGGCTTTCCGTCTATTTAAGTTCAGTGCTCTCATTTTTCCTTTGTCAGTCCATCATCGAACCTTTGCCCCGCAAGACGTGGGTTCTGACTCTGTCCTGTTTTGCTGCTGGTATTTCTTGTCCGGTATTGTTTCCGTTTATTTTGTCCTGTTTAATATCGGTTTCCAGTTTCGTTGCCGTCTATTTTTGTCCTGTTTATTATTCGCTCCAGTTTTCGCTCCCGTCTAGTTTTCCCTGTTTAATTTCAATATCCTGTTCCATTATTAATCCCTTCAGTCCCGTCCTGTCCGGTTTCGACCCCATCTGTCCGATTTCAACTCTGGCAATTGGAATCGATCTCGTCGGTCTCCGGCTTCCTGTCTTTCCACGCCAGACCGCTGCCTAACATGCATGACTCCCCATTTCCCGTAAAATAAAAGGCTTGTGTGAGAACGTCACGCATTTGGGTCCTGATCCTGTTCCGGTTCTCGACACTTGCACATTTGAGTCAAAATGGAAACAATTGGCTGGCACCGGCTCTTCCCATTCGAAAGCAATGTCAGACATTTGAATGCGTTCAAGCTTAGCATGTTGTCAGAGCAACAATGAAATACACAGTAGCAAGAAAGGTAGAGAGAGAACAATAATCCCACAAAAAAAGTCCGTAGAAATCCCTGTAAATCCCTAGAAATCCTTTCAGGTCCCTAGAAAACCTTGTGACATCAAATCTTTAAGACATCCCATCCCACTAAACAACTCAAAACGACAATATATCTGACTAAGGCACTGGTGTCAAACAGGCGGCCCGCGGGCCAGATCAGGCCTGCTAAGGGATTGAATCCGGCCCGCGACACAACACTCAGAGAAGCGCAAGAGAAAAATAAGCTGCAGGTAGAAATATGTCAACTTGATGTTGCCAAATCCAGGTGCCTCTCACAAAGACACTGTACTTTCTCTTTCTCTCTTCCTACCCTTTGTGCTTTCTTTTCTCTTTTCTCTCCTTCTTGTCTTTCTATTTCTCTTTGGATTTCTTCCTTCCATACCTTTCTTTTCCCCCTCTCTCACGACTTTTTATCGTTTGTTTCTCACGCTCTCTCCCTTTCTCTCTTTTTCTTTCTTTGTCCCGCCCTCTCTCCTTTTCCCTCCCTCTTTCTCTTACTTCTTTATCTCTTTTTCTTTCTCTTTAATTTACTAGTCCGGCCCCCGACACATCGTTCAATCGTGTGGCCCCCGAGTTAAAATAAGTTTGACACCCCTGGACTAAGGGAAGTCATCCTCTCTTTAATGCAGTGCACTCGTCCTGCCCATGTGCAGAAAAACACCCCTAAAGCGTGATGCTACACCCTCTATGCTTCACAGTTGGGATGGTGTTCTTCAGATTGTACTCTTCATTCTTCTTCCTCCAAACACGGCAAATGTGGCCCACGTGCCACAGCTTGTCCACCCCCGCCTTAGCGTCTAATCTTACAAAACACGCACACAATGTAGCGTGCTCTTTAATTATTTTTAGCATGACATGAGAAACACCACTGCGGACCTTTGAACCCCCTCCCCCGAAAAAAAATCAATAGTGCTCCTTCTTTCAATTACAAGGAGAGCAGGTGTCACTTTAATGCTGCGTGGCGTAGGGATTGTTTCCCGGAATAAACAACTCAGCAAAGCATAAATAATTAGCACCGTGTAATAACAATAAAACAGGGAGAGGCGATCGAAGCAGCCCGTGATGTAGCCAATGAGTTGTAACAAAAAAATACCGTATTTTCCAGACTATAAGGAGCAACCCCAAAACTCCAAATTGGCAATAAATTTGAAAGTGAGCCTTATAAACATTTTAAGCAAGAATGGAACCTGGGTTGTGGCATTGAGAGAATAATGCTAAGAAGAAGAAAAAACAGAGGGTCAATTATACTCCTTAACAGTAGATGGCGATATAGCTCCGCTCGATCTGTTCTACTATTCAGTCAATCGGCCCGTTTGAGGGGGAACACATTTCAATTCACTGTGATTTTATTGGTTTTATTTCTTTGTTCTGTCCATAATTATGGGTCCCAAGGTAGTTAGTGATAAGTGGAAGGAAAAGAGGCCAACCGATCGATCTAGTCAAAGAAGAAAACAATTGCGATAACGGTGTAAAAAACGCAAAGTCTGATACATCATGAGATACCAAAGAGTTGTTTTTCGTTGTCGAGCTTTTTGCATTCATTTATACCTTTCAGGACGACATTCTGTTTCCTCCATTCTCTAACATTAGTTTCTGGCACCGTGAGTTAAAATTGCGTGATATATAGATAATACATACCTGTCAACCTGTACGTTTTTGCCGCACAAAGTACGTTTATTATATATTTCAAGACGTGCACGACGTACAAGAAAATCTGTACGTAAAAATGCAAATTTGTGGTAGTTGTATAGTGAAAGGAAGTCCGTCTCTTTTTAGAGAAGCGGCTTTTTCGGCTCAACTCATTAAAGAGAGCCGGTTCTCAAACGGCTTACTTGCTTTGATGCATTATATTACAAATCATGATGTTGTATCAAGAAGTTAAGAAAAAAGGAAGTATAATAGGAGAAAATGAAAAAAGACAGGTTTGTGGTTATCTCTTTAATCAGTATATTACCAACAATAATTTAATGCAAAATTTGGATAACAAAATGAATTATTTTACTTAATTATATCTGCATGTGTTTTTTTACTTCTACAGTGAACGTCCAAGCTACCTAATTTTTGATTTTTTTTTCATAATAAACCTCATTCATGTCGAGCAACTCAGGATCTCACAGACAAATGTTCATTAACAATATATATGATATAACGAAACACATGTACAATATAACATATTAAACTACATAAATAAACACGTTTGGAAAAAAATATGGTGTAAGATTATTTTGTATTTTGTAAGGGAAAATACGACAGTTTGTAAGGGCATGGAGCCCCGGAGCGCGACAGGCATGATAATATCGAATGCCTTTTCTTATGTTATCATTAGCAATAGCGGTCTAGTGGTTAGGTTTTGCTGCTCTCGCTGCTGGGTTCGGGGTTTGATCTCGAAAGATAAAGTATTATTTTAAAATTGAACAGATTATTATCGACACCAATTATTATCAGTCATGTATTTTTCCGCATGAGGTTAACAATATGACTACTTTTGGGGTTGTACAGGTGCACTTGACAATATAATACACAGGTGTCAAAGAGGCGGCCCGCGGGCCAGATCAGGCCCGCTAAGGGATTGAATCCGGCCCGCGAGACAACGCTCAAAGAAGCGCAAGAGGAAAACAAGCTGCAGGTTGGAATATGTCAACTTGATGTTGCCAAAGCCAGGTGCCTCGAACAAAGACACTGTACTTGTATTTCTCTCTCTCTCTGTCTCTGTCTCTCTCTCTCTCTCTCTTGCTCTCTCTCTCTCTCTGTCTCTCTCTCTTCCACCCCTTTTTTCCCACTCTCTCTCTCTCTCTCTCTTCCACCCCTTTTCTCCGACTCTCTCTCTCTCTCTTCCACCCCTTTTTTCCCCCTCTCTCTCTCTCTCTCTCTCTCTCTCTCTCTCTCTCTTCCACCCCTTTTTTCCCTCTCTCTTTCTCTCTTCCACCCCTTTTCTCCCACTCTGTCTCTCTCTTCCACCCCTTTTTCTCCCACTCTCTCTCTCTCCGTCCCTCTTTCTTCCACCCCTTTTCTCCCACTCTCTCTCTCTCTTCCACCCCTTTTCTCCCACTTTCTCTCTCTCTCTCTAATCTCTCTCTCTCTTTCACCCCTTTTGTCCCACTCTCTCTCTCTCTCTCTTCCACCCCTTTTCATCCATTTTCTCTCTCTCTCTCTCTCCCTCTCATGACTTTTTATCTTTTGTTTCTCACGCTCTCTCTTTTTCTTTATGCCTCTTTTTTCTTTTCTCTTGAATCTACTAGTCCGGCCCCCGACAGAATGTTTGTTCTATCGTGTGGCCCCTGAGTTCAAATGAGTTTGACACCCCTGATATAATAAATAAAATGAATCGCATTAAAAACTCTATATAGATATACAATGACATAATCCACTTACTGTAAATGGCGAAAGGGAGAAGATAAAGCCCCCACAGGTCCATCTCTGACCGGATGCCGACGTTTCTCCGTCCCTCTTTGGAATAATAATCGTCTGAAAACTTTCACCTTGAAGCAGATTGCCGTTACTCGGAGGAACCCGAGAATCCAAAGACCAGCATTATGAAAAAGAATCTGACGGCTGAGATCATCTCCTCCGAAGCCGTCGAGAGGTGCTTCTGGCGCCTTTTAAGGTGGTAGGATCCCATCAGATGATCCGAGACCGGGAATGCTCCTCGCGTATTTGGAGCGGCGCCTTTGAATGAGTGGAAGTTCCTCAGCGTGCCTTCTCGCTTGTGGGCGAGAGTGGGAGAGAGAGAGAGAGAGAGAGAGAGAGGTGGAGGGGGGATGTGCTGAAAGTGGAGCCAGGGTGGCCGAACAAGTGGTGCTAAAGAAGATGAGAATGGAAAATGGAGGTCCGGTCAATAGTCCCCGGGCCAGAACTTTAGGAACACCTTCAGTTAGATTAGAAGAAATGATCAATAATGAGTCACACTGACAGATGCTCCTAATATTGTGGTGTCTTTTATTTAGAGCTGTGGTGTCAAACAGGCGGCCCGCGAGCCGAAACAGGCCCACGAGACAACGCTGAGAGAAGCGCAAGAGAAAAACGAGCTGCAGGTTGAAATATGTCCGCTTGATGTTGACAAAGCCAAAGCCTCTCACACATGCTGTACTTGTTTTCTTTCTCTCTATTTCTCTATCTCTCTCTCACTCTCTCTCGCTCTCTCTTCTTCCCTGTTCTATCTCTTTCACTCTCCCTGTCTTGTTTTCTCTTTCTTTGTCCCTCTTTGCCTCTTTCTCTCTCTGTGTCTTTTTACCTTATTTTGCTCTCTCTTCCTTTATTTTTTTCTTTCTCTTTTATCTTTTTCCCTCTCTTTTGCTTTCATTTTCTCTATTTCTCTCCTTCCTTTTCTCTCCTCTCTTTCTCTTTCTATTTCTCTTTGGATTTATTTCTTTATCCCTCTCTTTCTTTCCCCCTCTTTCACTATTTCTCTTTTTTTCTCTTTTGTTTCTCCCGTTTTCTCTCTCTCACTCTCTCTCTATGTCTCTTTTTTTCTCTCTCTCTTCTTTCTAGGGCGGCATTGGCTCAGGAGGTAAAGCCCTCGTCTTGGGATCAAGAGGTCGCAGGTTCAATTCCCGGCTCCTCCGAGTTATATGTCGAAGTGTCCTTGGGCGAGACACTGAATCCCTAACGCCCCGGATAGCAGGTAGTCGCCTTGCATGGCTGATGCTGCTATTGGTGTGTGAGTGTGTGTGTGAAGCATATTGTAAAGTGCTTTGGGAGGTCTTCATTGACTTTCTGGGAAGCGAGCCTTATAATCCGGTGTACCTTGGCTATCGTGTTGGAAATACGGTCGAGGAACTATACTTACCGACTTTGATGGCTAGAGTTTGCCTCATCGTATTAAATATAATGCAGTCTTATTCCGGCAGATCGACTTTTTGCGTGCGTTTTAAGGCTTTACCGAGAAAAAAGCAAACTTTCCTTCGTATTCGTCAAGGTCTTCCAGCTTACAAGTGTGTTTCTGTGGACGCTTTAG